>NC_057406.1:25056092-25325073 GCF_019320065.1 Cervus canadensis | reverse complement strand
AAAAAAAAAAAAAAATCAGTGAGCTGATATTAGCATACATGTTAATCATAGGAGCATTTTCTGTCAATTAGGCAGTACTGCATACAGATTTTTCTATATAATTCTGTTGTATCAGCAAGTCTATTTGGCAATGTTTTGAAACAGAGTTTTTAGCATAAGTTTTTCCTGTCTCTTTTTAAGGGAGAGAATACGGAAAACATAAATCTGCAATGAAATCGGTTATGAAATAGCAAACCTCTGCTTCTCAAGAGTGACACTAATCATGGTCTGGAAGGCAACCCATTACATTTTAAAACATCCCTTAAATCAATGATGTGGAAGCTTCACCGTCTAAGGGTTGCCCGGACAGCTTGTCAACACTCCGAGAAAATGCCCCTGATCTGCACCAGGTCCTTTCTTTGTGAAGTCAAATGTGATCCAGATGAATATGAACTGACTTCTACCTGCTTCTCAGTAAAACCAGGATGAACTTTATTAGCTAAGGAAAGGGGCAATACAGTTAAAAAGAAAGTCATGAAAGACAGCAAACTGTTCCTCCCTCTCTACCCTGATCTAGATCATTGAACAGTTAAAACTTTTATTGAAATTCTTGTGTAAGGGTTCTTTCAGGAAGGGACGTGTTCACTTTTCAGATAACGGCTCAATGAGTGAATCAATGAATGTTTGTTAAAAACAATACAGGACTGGGTGCCCAATGGAGAATTTCAGCCCCGAATGTGGAGCTTACAAGGGCTTCTCTGGTAGCTCAATGGTAAAAAATCCACCTGCCAATGCAGGAGATACAGGTTCAATCCCTGGACCAGGAAGATCATCTGGAAAAGGAAATGGCAACCCACTTCAGTATTCTTGCCTGGGAAATCCCACAGAGAAGCCTGGTGGGATATAGTCCATGGGGTTGCAAAGAGTTGGGCACCCCTGAGCAACTAAACAACAACATCATAGAGCTTATGAACGTAGAGATAGAGATGCCTGAGGACTGTCCCTGACCCAGGGCTGCCAGGGGTGAGGGCCCAGGCATTTGGAAGTAGAAAAAACTTCACATCAGTACTTCCCTGGCAGTCCAGTGGTTAAGATTTCCCCTTTCAATGCAGGAGCTGAGGGTTCAATCCCTGGTCAGGGAGCTAAGATCCCATATGCCTCACAGCCAAAAAATCAAAATAAAACAGAAGCAATATTGAAACAAATTCAATACAGACTTTAAAAAAATGGCCCACATCAAAAAACTCTTTAAAAAAAACAACAAAAAACTTTGCATCTATTGGAATGCTTTTTGGCTGAGAGTAACCTCGGGTCTAGTGAATGGTGGTGGTCTCATTTGAGGGTCCCAAAGCCAGAGTTCTCATTTTTACAGCCTTTCTTTAAAAAAAAAAAAAAGAAATGTTTTTAAATTTGGATCATTGCAGAAAGGCTACCAAGTAGAGGTTACTCAAGTTAAGTCAACTTTCCTATGTAGGCCACAGTAGATATTTATCCTATTTGTACTCTTCTAAGATATAGAGGTATTCTGAAGGAGCTCATCTCCTCTTAAACCTAGGTACCTTCTAAGAAAGGTCTCCAATTCCAAAATAAACTGAAATACAGTCACATATAAAGTCATCACATCCCAGCTGGCAAAGGATTAAAGTTCTTATTTGGGTTTCTATTCAGCAGACATCAAGAGATTGGTTTTAAAAGATGCCTTTCGTGAAGGCAAAGTCTCATTTAAAAAAAAAAAATTACCTTTCTCTCCCATGATGTAAAAAAAAAAAGTAATCCTTTGAGATAATTTCCAGCTAAACAAGCAACTTGAAGTGAAAAGGAAAATCCAAACTCATTTTTTAAAAAAACACCTCATACGCATTTTTTCCTTTTAAATTCATATGTTTCAAAAAATATGTATTATTTTTCGAAAAGCAGACAAAAGCGAGCATATACCCTCCTCAGCTTAACAGTCTTCCAAAGAGCACATCTGACTGCCATAAAACGCAAAAATGGATATTTAATTCAAGAGCTATATAACGTCTAGCTACCTTTTCCCTGCTGTTTCACAGCATTTCATTATTTTGTTTAATAAGTTCATCTCCTCGAGAATTTTCTCTTCACCTCATATTATTAAAAGTAATAAGTTTTTCTGGACCGGGGGTTTCCCAACAGAAAAACCAATTTATGTGTGTCCTTCAATAATGACAGGAAAAGATTATTTCCCATTATATTGCATACTTTTCATATCACCACCACAGCTTATCATTCAATAAATGTTACTCTGCAATTCTTTCCATTCCTCAAGGAAGTTTAATTTCTGCATTAACCTGTTTTCGCCAGCCAACGCCTTAGCAGAAAGCCTCTGTGTTGTGGCAGAATTAGTTCGTTAAAGAAGCCATTTAGGAATCTCTTGTCAGTGATAACATTGTCTTCGGTTAATAAAAGGACAGAAAGTGAGTTTACATCTTGATCACACCCACTAACTCCCTCACTCACCCTCACTTTTCTGTGAATCACACATTCTTTCCCCATGAATGTATTCTTTTGTCATGAAAGGTAAATTAAACGTTTATCTTAATAATGGGAATGCATTCACAGCATCTGCATATAAAGACAGCTATCGTGGCTGTGACTAGTATTATAAATAACATCATCTTTACTCTGAAGGAAGAAAGATTTGCTGGCAATAAAATACCTTGTTTCCAGTTTTCCAGAAGAAATCTCTGATGGCCCGAAGCATAACTATAGCTACTGGAAAGGTAGCATTTACTGTTTCTTTTCCCGTAGAGGTCTTAATAAAATCTGATCCAAAAAAAAAAAACAGGAAGAAAAACTCCATATCCATTTTTTAAATTTATTAATTAAAACACTTACTTTTTTTTTTTCACTTTTGAGTCGGTGGAAGGAGCAAGTCGTGTACCTTTTTCTCCCTGCGGAATTTATTTTTCATCAATTATTTGAAAAACTAAAACCAAATCTCTCTTTAAAGTCATTCTGTCCATATATTTTCTCTTCTTACTTTGTGTGTATGCTCAGTCGCTAAGTCATGTCTGACTCTTTGTGACCCCAGGGATCGCAGACCACCAGGCTTCTCTGTCCGTGGGATTCTCCAGGCAAGAATACTGGAGCGTGTTGCCATTCCCAACCCAGGGATCTAACCCATGTCTCCCGAGTCTCCCAAGTTCCTCTTACTATAAAATGAATTAAATTAGGCACCAAATGGATTCTTCCAGACCCCTAGGGCTCTTGCCCTTACATTTCCATATCATCAACTAAAACCAAGTTGGTTTATTTAATGGAAAACTGAGAGAAATAGAAACAATTTTTTGCCCTATGCTTAGCATCATATATCACCACACTACTACAAAACTGGAGGGCCTACTCATTTTCCCCTCATCTTCTTATGTGCGGTAGAAAGTGCACAGAACGGCTGTGACAATATAAGGAGAATCATCACTAGCTGATGTCTATTGCATTGTTTCTTAACAAAAGCTGTCTTCCAACTAGACTGTGACTTTCATGAAAGACGCCACATATTTTCAACTTGCAAATATTTTAAACAACTTCTTGTCTCTCAAATGTATCTTCAACCTATTGATGCAGTTTAACAAAATAGCACAAGGAGACAAAGAGAGGAGAGGAATAGTTAAGAGTCACTGAGCTCTGGGTACCATGCACTATTCTAGTGATTTACAAGTATTGACTCAATCCTCACAATAACTGTACGCGTTAAGTACTAATATGATCCCAATTTTTAAGGAGGAAATGGTGACTGCAGCCATGAAATTAAAAGACACTTACTCCTTGGAAGGAAAGTTATGACCGACCTAGACAGCATATTAAAAAGCAGAGACATCACTTTGCCAACAAAGGTCCATCTAGTCAAAGCTATGGTTTTTTCAGTAGTTACGTAAAGATGTGAGAGTTGGACTCTAAAGAAAGCTGAGCATCAAAGAATTGATGCTTTTGATCTGTGGTGTTGGAGAAGACTCTTGAAGGTCCCTTGGACTACAAGGAGATCCAACCAGTCCATCCTAAAGGAAATCAGTCCTGAATATTCATTGGAAGGACTGATGCTGAAGCTGAAACTCCAATACTTTGGCCACCTGATGCAAAGAACTGACTCATTTGAAAAGACCCTGATGCTGGGAAAGATTGAACGTGGGAGGAGAAGGGGACGACAGAGGGTGAGATGGTTGGATGGCATCACTGACTCAGTGGACATGAGTTTGAGTAAACTCCGGGAGTTGGTGATGGACAGGGAGGCCTGGCATGCTGCAGTCCATGGGGTCGCAGAGTCAGACACGACTGAGCAACTGAACTGAACTGAAAGGAAAGTAACTTGCTTGAGGTCAAACAGTAAAGTAGGGGAGGAAGAATTCTAACCAAAGCAATAGAATTTAACCCATGTGCTACAGTGCCTCCAAAAAACTTAGTGAGGGTCACACAGTCAGACACAGGGTCCATCCTTCATGTGGTAATCTACCCTCAAACTGTTCTGTGGACCACACCTCAGCATCACAGGCACTACCAGAGAGCTTGTTAAAAACGCAGACCCCCGGATCCTACACTAAACCAACTAAATCATAACCTGAATAGAAACTAGGTTCCCAGATGATTCCTGGGCAATTAGGGCCCACGCCCATGGAATCCATGAGATCATTTCTAATCTAATCTCTGAGATTTTCCCAACGTCCATCAAGGTGGTCAAAAGAAGTAGAGGAAAGAAGTGGCCAAGACTTCCCCCTCTAGCTTCAAGGGCAAAAGGCACTTCCCGGACAACTCTGTGGATAGAGAAGTTCAAATCAACACTCCTTGAGTAAGCACAGTGTGAAAGGCACAGCAGAAAATATAAACACAAATCATTCAAGCTCCTTCCCTCAAAAGCATACATTCAGGGAGCAGGTGGAGATGCAACATAAATCCCATGTAATCACTTGATAAGCCAGAAGTCAGGAGATCTGGTTTCTAGCTCTGGCTGACATTTACCTTGCAAATTCCATCACCTCACCTTTCTCATTTATAAAATACATCTGGAAATTCTTACTTGCCTCATAGTGTTATAGAAGTAATCAAAAGAGACAGTCTCTGTGAAAGGATTCTGAAAATTATCAATGTTATACAAACCAAAAGGGAGCAGGGACCTAGGTAGGACTGTGTAAGAACTATGAGAATTCTGATCTACCCAATCAGGTCATCAGAAACTTTCTTTCCTGTGGGCCTGAAGGCCCACTGGAAGAAATGGAGATGTGCCCGTCATGCCTACATTCATTCAAGGAGTATTTACTGGGAGTTTACTATGGGTTGCATTTTGTCCTACCTGCTGGGAACAGATCGGTACACAAAACAAAGTTGCTGCCCTTGTGACTAGATTCTCAAGAAGAAAAAGACAATAAATAAATAAACACATAATGAAGGCCACCTGATGCAAAGAATTGACTCATTTGAAAAGACCCTGATCCTGGGAAAGATTGAAGGCAGGGAGAGAAGGGAACGACAGAGGATGAGATGGTTGGATGGCATCACCAACTCAATGGACATGAGTCAGAGTAAACTCTGGGAACTGGTGATGGACAGGTGCTGCAGTCCATGGGGTCACAAAGAGTCAGACATGACTGAGTGACTGAACTGACTGAATGAATAAAGGCCAGGTGGAGGTAAGTGCGATGAAGAAAAGTAATGCAATGTAATGAGCAAGAGAGTGATGGAGGTGGGGGGAGATAGCTGTAATTAAACAGTCATCATAAAAGTATTTCTGATGAGTGAAATCCAGAGACTGATGAAAGAAATCTTTGAAAAGAGCATCACAAGGAGGGAAAAAGCAAGTGCAAAGGCCCTGAAGTAGGCATGTGCTAAGTTGATGAATGAATGAATGAATGAATGGATGAATGAATGGGACTACAGAACCAATACCTGGCCCCTACAATATCAGAAATAACAGGCAGAGAGAAGAAATGAAAGCCAGAAAATAGATGTAAAAGAACATCACCAAAGATTCACACTGATACCAAGATGTGTTTTCCTAATAGGTGTCAGTGTCTACTGATTCACTAGAAGACTTTGGGTACCACATTGGATACAAGGCTTCCCTGGTGGCTCAGTGGTTAAGAATCCGCCCGCCAGTGCAGGAGGCACAGGTTCAATACCTGTTCCAGGAAGATCTCACATGCTGAGGAGCAACTAAGCCCGTGCATCACAATCAATGAGACTGCGCTCTCAAGCCCAGGAACTGCAACTACTGAAGCCCGCACGCCCTAGAGCCTATGAGGCCACTGCAAAGAGAAGCCCATGAGCGACAATGAAGAGTAGCCCCACACTCTCTGCAACTAGAGAAAAGCCTGCACAGCAATGAAGACCCAGCAAAGCCAAAAATAAATAAATAAAATTATTTTTTAAACAAACAATATTGGATATCATCTAAATTCTTTTAAGCATCTCAGAAGAGAGGCTATCAAGGGATCAAGGGTACATATTAATAATCACTTCCTATTGTTGTAGATTATGACTTCATAGTTCACTTCTTTTTATTGATAAATAGTATTCTGTTACATGGTTGTTCCACCATTTGTTTATCCATTCATCTAACAAAGGATATCTTAGTTGTTTTCACTTTTGGCAATTATGAATAAAGTTGCTATAAACATTCATAAACAGGTCTTTGTGTGCACATAAACAATTTTCAAATCAGTTGAGTAAATAACAAGGAGAGCAATTGCTAGATTTTACAGTAAGACCATATTAAGCCTTGAAAAAAACTGCCAAATTATCCTGCAAAGTAGTTATATCATTTTTCATTCCTAACAGTAATGAATGAGTTCCTATTGCTCTGTATCTTCATTAGCAATTGGTGTCATTTGACAATCTAACAAATATGCATATAATCAAGGGCAAGTGTCGTTAGATTAGATTACACCTATTTCAATTATGGATTGCTATGGTAAACAGTTTTTCTTAAATTTCAAACTCCAATTGTCCAGTACAGTAAATAGGAAAGAAACAAACCTTTGTATATTAAACTTATATCATGCAACCTTGGTAAACTCACTTAGTAGCTTCAGGAGTTTTTTGTTTTGGAGGGATTTTCTCCATAAACAGTCAAGACGTCTTCTTCACAAAGAGACAGTTTTACACCTTTCTTCTTGCATTAATTTCTTGTGATTGCTATAACAAATTATAACAAGCTAGGTAGCTCAAAGCAACAGAAGTTTATTCTCACTGTTTTGGAGGCCATAAATTCAAAATCAAGGAGTCAGCAGGGCTGTCTTCCCTGTGGAGGCTCTCAAGAGACACATCTTCCTTGTCTCTTTGACTTCTTATAGCTTCCAGCATTCCTTGCCTGCATCACTCCAAGCTCTGTCTCCATCTGCATATTACCTTCCCTTCTGTTTGTGAGCTTAATACTCCTTTGCCTTTCTCTTACAAGGGCATGTGTGTGCATGAGTGCTCAGTCGTGTCTGGCTCTCTGCAACCCTGTGGTCCATAGGCCACCAGGCTCTTCTGTCTGTGGAATTTTCCAGGCAAGAATACTGGAGTGGGTTGCCATTTTCTACTACAGGGGATCTTCCAAACCCAGAGCTTATAGGATGACATTTTGAGCCCACTTGGATAAGCCAGAATAGCAATGTCATTTCAAAATCCTTAAACACATCTCCAAAGGCTCTCCCCACCAAAAAAGGTAATGTTCACAGGTTCTGGGGATGAGGATGTAAATCTATTTTTGGGAGCCATTATCAGCCTACCACACTTACCAGTCTTTATACACTGATTTTCCTTTTCTTATCTTACTGCACCAGCTAGGACTTACAGTAAAATGTTGAGTAGGAGAGCTGAGAAAGAACATCCATCCCTTTTCTTAGAAGGGTCTTAGGGAAAAAGCATCCAGTTTCTCAGAAGATTAGCTGAAGTTTGTTTGTAGATATGTTTTATCAAGCTGAGGGGGTTCCTCTCTATTCCTAGTTTGCTGAGAGATTTTATTAGGATTAGGTGTTGGAATATATCAAATGTTTTAATTGTACCAATTGATATTAGCATACAATTTTTTTTTCTTTTTTAGCTTATTGATATGGTAGATTGAATTACATTGAATCAGTCTTGCACACCTGGAGTACTGGCTGTGGTATATTGTTCTTTTTATGTATTGGACTCATTTTTGCTACTCTGTTGTGGACGACTTTCACATCTACGTTCATGAGTGATATTAATATTCATCTATTGTTTTTCTTCTTATAACTGATATTTGGGTAATGATAGTCTCACAGAGTGAGTGCTCTCTCTTCTACTTTCTAGAAGAGATTGTGGAGAGCTGGTATTATTTTCTTCCTTAAATGTTTTGTACAAGTCATTAGTTAAACCATCAAGAGCTACTGCTTTCCTTTTTGGAATGTTTTAAATATTTTTCTTTAATAATTTGCTTAATATTTATTCAATAGTTTATTAAAGTATCAAATATAATATTATTAGATAAATTATCAAATGTTATATTATTAAAGAAGCAAATTTATTATCTTATAAGATTATCATTAAAATAAATAACATCACTAATAGGCATAGGCCTATTCAGACTATGCCTCTCAGTGTGAGTTTTGGTTGTTTCTATCTTTTAAGAAACTGATCTAAGCCATCTGTATTATCAAACTGTGGGCAAAGAGTTTCTCATACCATTCTTTTATTATTTTTTTAATGATGATAGGAATAGTAATGATCTCTCGTTTCTGATATTAGCATTCTCTTTTTGATCCCTGGTTATTCTAACTAGAGTTTTACCAATTTGATTGATCTTTTCAAAGTACCAGCTTTTGGGGTTTTCTAATTTTCTATATTGTTTTTGTTTTCAATTTCATTTCTGTTCTAAATTTTATTTCTTTTGTCCTGCTTGCCTTAGACTTAAATTGTTGTTCTTTCTCTTTCTATGTCCTAAGGTAGAAGCTGAGATTATTGATTTTTGATCGTTTTTCTAACATATGCAGTTAAAAATTTCCTTCTAAGCTTTGCTTTTGCACCACTTTACAAATTTTGATGAGTTATACTTTAACTTTCATTTAATTAAAAAGAAATTTCAAAAACTTCTCTTAAGAATGTCTTGAACCAAGTATTATTTAGAAGTACATTGTTTAATTTTCAACTATTTGGGAAATTTTTCAGCTGTCTTTCTGCTATTGATTTCTAGTTCAGTTTCACTGTAGTCCAAGAACATACTTTCTATTGTTTATTCTTTTAAATTCATTTAAGTGTGCTTTAAGAACCAGGATGTATCCTTTCTTGGTGAATGCTCCATGTGAACTTGAAAATATGTATTCTGCTGCTATTGGATAGAGTTTTCCATAAATGTCAACTTGATTAATAAGGCTGTTCAGGTCAATTATATCCTAGCTGATACTTCTGCTTTCTTGAGCTATCCACTACTGAAAGACAGGTCATGAAGTACAGTTATAATAGTAGATTTGCTTATTTCTCTTTTCAGTTCTACCAGATTTTGCCTCAGATTTTGACGCTCTGTTGTTAGATGTATATATGTTTAGGATTGTTCAGGATGTCTTCTTTGAGAAATGACCCCTTTATTTTTATGCCATGTCCTTACTTATCCCTAAAAATGTTCATTTTTCTGTCTTTGTCTGAAATTAATACCCCTACTTCTGCTTTATTCTGAGGTTAGCATGGAACATGTTCCTCCAACCTTTTTGTTTGAACCTTCAAAGTCTTTATATTTAAAGTGGATTCCTTACAAACAACATACACTAGGGTCTTATTTTTATAATTAATTATAACTTTTCTATGTGTTGTATTTTTATTGTTACACTTTTTTCTACCTTCTCTGGCTTTAACTGAACATTTTATATGATTCCATTTTATCTCCTCTCAGCATATCAATTATACTTCTTTTGTATATTTTTTAGTGGTTGCCCTATAGCTTTCAGTATACATTTTTAAGTAATCTAAATCTACCTCCAGATAACATTATATATTGCTACACAAGTACTGCAGTTATTTTTCAACCAAGTATTCCTAATTTTTCCCTCCTATCCCCTATAATACCGCTGTAGTTCATTTTCATTTATACCTATAGTACAACCTAGACAGCATATTAAAAAGCAGAAGACATTACTTTGCCAACAAAGGTCTATCTGGTCAAGGCTATGGTTTTTCCAGTAGTCACGTATGGATGTGAGAATTGGACTATAAAGAAAGTTCAGCACCGAAGAATTGATGCTTTTGAACTGTGGTGTTGGAGAAGACTCTTGAGAGTCCCTTGGACTGCAAGGAGATCCAACAGTCCATCCTAAAGGAGATCGGTCCTGGGTGTTCATTAGAAGCACTGATGTTGAAGCTGAAACTCCAATACTTTGGCCACCTGATGTGAAGAGCTAACTCATTGGAAAAGATCCTGATGCTGGGAAAGATTGAAGGTGGGAGGAGAAGGGGACGACAGAGGAGGAGATGGTTGGATGGCATCACCGACTCAATGGACATGAGTTTGAGTAAACTCCCGGAGTTGGTGATGGAGAGGGAGGCCTGGCATGCTGCAGTCCATGGGGTCGCAAAGAGTCGGACACGACTGAGCGACTGAACTGAACTGAATCATATAATCACCCAATATACTATCACTGTTACTACTTTAAACAGCTATCTTTTAGATCAACTGAGAAAGAAAATAATTTATTTTACGAAAATAAATAAGTGAAGAAATTCTTCACTTATTCTTTCTCTGTTCTTTCTTTTTCAATGTAAATCAGAGTTTCTGATTTACATAATTTCCTACTCCCAGAATAATATTTTTAACATTTCTTACAGGGAAGATCTGCTGGCAATGATTTCCCCCAGTTTTTAATATGTCTAAGCCCTTTGCTTTTTAAGGATAATTTCACTGAATATAGAGTTTTAGACTGGTGGAGTTTTTTGCCTTCAACACTTTACTTCATTTTATTTTGACATGGTTTTCAATGGAAGTCCATTGAAATGGTTTCCTTTTTCTTTTCTCTGGCTTTTTATTAAATTTTCTATATGTCTTTGGTTTTCTTCAGTGTGAATATTATATATAAATATGTGTAAAAGGAAATGGCAACCCATTCCAGTACTCTTGCCTGGAAAATCCCATGGACAGAGGAGCCTGGTGGGATACAGTTCATGGGGTTACAAAGAGTCAGATACAACTGAGCAACTGAGCATGCATATCTAAGTATAGTGTTTTTTGTTTGCTTGCTTCTGATATTTATTCTGCTGAGTGAGATTCCTAGATCTATAGTTTGGCATCTATCATTAATTTTGGAAAATTCTTGGCCACTATTACTTCAAATATGTTGTCTGCTCAATTTTCTCTTTCTTTTTCAACTATTCCAGTTACATGTGCCACACCTTTTGAAATTGCCCCACAGTTTTTGGATGTTCTTTTTTTTTTTTAACCTGTTCTCTTTGCATTTCAGTTTAGGAGGTTTATTTTGACCTATCTTCATAGTCACTGACCCTTTCCACAGTTCTATTCAGTCTACTGACAAGGCATTCTTCATTTTTGTTTCAGTGTTTTTGATTTCTAGTTTTTGAGTATTTCTTAGGGTTTCTGTCTCTCTGTTTACATTACCTATCATTCCTTCCTGTTGTCTACTTTCCCCATTAAGATCATTAACGTATCAGTCTCAGTTACTTTAAATTTCTCTTTTTGATAATTCTAACATATCTGCCATATCTAATTCTGGTTTAATGTTTGTTTGTCTCTACAGACTGTGCTTTTTCTTGCCTTTTAGCATCTCTTGTAATTTTCTGTTGAATGCCAGATGTGACATCAGGCAATAAGAACAGGGAATAGGGAGGACTTCAGTGCGAGATTTTATGTTAATCTGGCTAAGAGTCAGGCTGTGTTTACTGTTTGCTGTAGCCACAGGTATCAGAGTTTTTGAATCCTATAATGTCCTTGTTTTTGTCTGTCATGTTTACTTCAGTCTTCCTAAATCTTCCTCTTTAAAGACAGTATATGTCTTAGCTCTGTCAGCTGTAATCCACTGGATTACTGAAGCCCTATTACTGTAATGATAATGCATGGGAGAGAGGAAGTATTTTATAATCTTATTATTAAATTTCAGTCTTTAGGTGGGTTTTTGTCCTTGGGCTGTAACCTTCATAAGTGTTTCTTGGCTTTTCTCCCTGACTTTGATGATTTAGGAAGACTACAGTGAAATGCCCTCCCCAGTAGGATGAGACTCTAATAAAGCCTTTTGCCTTGGAAAGTGGACCTTTGTTAAGAAGAATGATCTGGGACATATTTCACAATGATTATCTTCCTCTTTCTCTATCAGGGCCTAGAGAAGATCTTTCCTGGCTCTTCACTGTGAGAATCTGGGGTTCCTGGAGAGAAAGTCCACAAAAATGTAGGGGCCACATGTAGCCTCCAACACTGCCAAAATTACCATTTACATGTTCCTACCAGTTTGACTCTCACAGATGGGGAGATGTATGCTATGACTCTCAGATTCTGCCTATCTCTAAAGATTTCAAGGTGGAAGTTTGCCCTGTGACTTAAATTCTTTAATGTCTGAGAAAAGTCATTGATTTTCAGTTTATTTGGATTTTTCTTACTCCAAGTACAGTTATGAAAGCATCTAAGATCTTCATATGTCAAAGTTGACACCAGAAGTTCTGAAATTTTAAGGCAAGCCTTTATTGTCTGGGAAGTCACATATGGAAGAAGATACAAATTATATACAGTATTTGCATGTTTTGGATATAAGATTACAGTCAACAAGAATTGGAAAGGTTCAGATTCACTTTAGCAAAAATAAGAGAAGGCTTCATGGAATGGGTGAAATTTGGAAGAGACCTTGAAGGAGAGAGAAAATGTGAAGATGAGAGAGCAGATGGAAGAAAAATACCATTAGAAGAAATACCAAAAGTACAGAAATTTCAAGACATATCCCAACAGTAATAAATGGATCCATCTAAAGAATCTCTGGGAGGGACAGGGAGCACAGAAGTACAGAATGGTGATATTTGGGATATATGTGTCAATGTGGGTTCTAAAATCTGACTGTAACAATCCCATAGGATATAGAAGGTCTGATCATCTGAAATCAATGTTTAAAATGCTAAATATGATGCTTGGATAGGCTGAGGAGGACAACTGGAAATCAGAGACTACATAAGAGATTCATAGAGCAGGTGGGTGGAGGCACCACTGGCTATTTCCTTAAATCCAGGAATATGACCTAGCTTTAATTACACAAAACACCTTAGAAAGTACCTTTGTATTTTACAACTGTCAAAAGAACAATGGATTTTCCAGTGGGAGTGAGTAGGCACACACTTTGTTTTACTTATTTTAATATTGCTTCCTTTGCCCCTCTGCTAAACCAAAATTACCTTAGAGAAATAAATGCCAGATTTGGAATTACTGACACCACAGAGCACCAGAGGTTCTCCTCAGAGCTCACGTAAATCCAACATTAACCAAGCTCACCTTTGCTCAGCTTGGGGGAAAAAACTTTATAAGAAAATATCTCACAATTAAAATAGCTATCCATATAAATATTCTTTCATTAGTGCCCATAATTTCAGTGAAATAACTAAACTAGGAGATGAAAGGCCTGAAGGGTCAAAAGGAACACATTAAATAAGACAAGTATTCAAATGTGCTTGGTTGAAATTAAAATTAATAATAAATTTATAGTATGATATTAAATTATATTTTTTTATTTTCATAATTTGAAATCTCTAGCACAAGAGTTTTTTCGTGGTCTAAAGCAACTCAAAGCTTTTCTAAGGCCTATAATTACAAGTCTCCATGGTACAGTTTCATTAAAAACTTTCATTAAACAACAGCTGCCCTTGTATATGGTCTTCTAATCAATTTGGTCAAACAGAATGACTTCTAATCAGCTGTTGATAAAAATAGAAGATGAAATTTTAATTCTAATAGATTAACCACAAACTCAAGACAGTCTTCAAAATCCATCTAGCTCTATTCCCCAGTGGATTTAATGACTATTCAGCAACTCATTACTAAATAGAACAAGATGAACATTTTCCAGTTCATTAAAGAAATGTACTATGTATTTTTGCATTGTCCTCATGATTCGTTACAGGGAGTCTTAATTACAAGATAATGGATAATGGTTATTAAATGCAGACTGCAGTAATGAAGCTCTATTCATTTGCGAACCTCAGAGACTGCAAAGAGAGGAAAATAAAATTACTAGCTTCAAAAGATTAACGGATCAAATTATTATTCAATTTTGAAAATCTCATTCAGACTTCATAGAAACAAGAAGAGATTAAAAACTAGTATTAAGACCAAAGTAGTACATTTAAAAAAATAATATCTTAAGGCTATTACTGCATAATAAGCTTCAGATGTGATTATTAGAAAAACATATAGCTAACAATGGGGAAACATACATTTTTATTTTTCTGAACAAATCTTTTTTTATGAGATAGGAAGTTACTGGTAGTATCTTAAAGGGAGTCTTGGTGAACATGGAAGATATATGCTACTAGGCTACAAAAGAACAGCACAATGGAAGGTATGATTAACATTTTATACCTCACTAATGAAAAATAGGATTTAAAATCAACTGCTGCTTGAGAAAGCTTGTCATTAAGTGGAATTCATGCCAACCCTATAATAAGAGCTTCTGGGCACATTATTCATTAGCACCATGTTTTCTACTGCTCTGTAAGAAATCACCGATTAAAGTTAGCAAGAGAGTTTTGTATGGTAATTGTGACACTAATTTATACTAGAAATCTGCAATGGGACACTAAAAAAAAAAAACAAATATACTGTACAAAAATATGAAGCCCCCAATTAAAACCATATTCTTAGATATTATATTCTTCCACTCAACATAGACTTGAAAATAATTTGGGGTGAGACATAAAGTGAAGGCCAGTCAGTCACATCTGACTCTTTGTGATCCCATGTACTGTACAGTCAATGGAATTCTCCAGGCCAGAATACTGGAATGGGCAGCCGTTTCCTTCTCCAGGGAATCTTCCCAACCTAGGGATCAAACCCAGGTCTCCCACATTGCAGGCGGATTCTTTACCAGTCAAGCCACCAGGGACACCTGAGACATAAAAGATTCAGTGTATCGTTGAAGAACTGGCCAGAGGATGGTTGGAAGCAGATGGCCCTTATGGAGGTATCAACATGGCACTCATACTCAGTCTGGAGACAGTTCAGTCCAGTTCAGTCACTCAGTTGTGTCCAACTCTTTGCGACCCCAAGAATCGCGGCATGTCAGGCCTCCCTGTCCATCACCAACTCCAGGAGATTACTCAAACTCATGTCCATCGAGTCAGTGATGCCATCCAGCCATCCACCACAAAAGCATTTTTATGGGATCAAGGGATATTGGCTAATCTTATGAAAAGTGGGGGAAATGTTTGCCAAAAGGAAGAGAAAAGAGCCAGATGAAAAAAATAGAAACACTAGCTCTCTCAGTTCTTTCCTTCAATTTCAAAAGTGAGCTCTGGAAATACTGGGTTGGCTAATATTCAGGTTTTTCCATAACATCTTAGGGGATCTCAAAGAGTAGCTATAAGATGTTATGGAAAAACCCAAATTAACTTTTTGGTCAACTCAATCTTTCTCATTTGGTCCAGTCCATCATGTGAAAAAAGAAACAGAGCAACACAATTAAGCAGTAAGGCATGTTCGAGCAGAATGGCAATCAGAAAGCAATCACAATCTCAGAGTTAGAAAATATCTCAAATACCCCAAGGGGAAGATTAGTTCATGATAACCACATTCCTTGCAGTTGCCTTCCCCCCAACAAAAATTAAAATGTGGCCATTTAAAATAATGCAGAACAGTATGATTCAAATGAAATGCAAGGTAGAAACTCTGACTATATAATCCTTGATCATTGACAGTAATGTCCCTGGGAGAATATTCTATACCATTATGCCAACCATACAAAGATATGTGTCAGAATGGCATGACACATACAAGAGTCCTCGAGTTATGTCTAATATGCAGGAAGTTTCCTTTCATTTCTAAAACTTAGATTCCTTGGAATGAGTTTTAGAACTGGAATAACATTACAGATGACATCTATGCAAATAACATCTATTTTATAGTGGATCTAAACTGTGTAATTTTTCAAACAACCTTAAACAGTTTAGTTTAGTTTTGCTTCTCCAATTTGATAAAAGGATTGTTTAACTCAAATGTTTACAAGGTCATATCGCCAGCATTTGGGGCCACGATAGGCCATGGGATACAGCTGAATGCCTTCTACACTCAGCTCTAAACCTCCTCCAATTTTTACTATTGTATTAATTATTAATGCTCCTGAGGATGTATCCACATACAGTCAACAGTTCAGAAATGGGCTCCCTCAAATCATGCTCTCATAGTTTCCACCCCTTTGCTTCCTTCTCTGTTTTCTGAGTAAAGCTGCCAAGGAAGGAAAGTGAGGGGTAAGTGAGCCCTAGATTTGTCACTAAAACATAAGGTTCTGAAATTAGACCACTGGGAGTGGCTGCACAACTTTGTGAATATACTAAACATCCCCTGAACTGCCCCTCTCAAAGTGACTTTCACCTTATAGGAATTACATTTCGATTTAAAACAAAAAGAAAAAGAAAAAAAGAAAGTCTGTTCACGAGGGAGAAAGCAGGAGAGAAAGGAAAACTCGTACAACTAACTCTAGCTAAAATTATTAATCAGTTGACAAACTAAGTGCATATAATCATCTGTACCCGCAACCCTTTCCTGAACTACTCCCAGGAGTCTCTCCAAGGGGTTTTCCATCAGCTCCCAAGTATGATATCCATAAACCAGGTTTCCTCTCTCATCTTTCTTAATGATTATAACATAACATTTAGTGATCATTGGTCTCAACTGTGGTTGTTTACTGATAATACTTCACTCTATAGATGAGCTTGGTGGTTAAGATGGTAAAGAATCTGTCTGCAATGCAGGAGACCCAGGTTCGACCCCTGGGCCGGGAAGATCCCCCAAAGGAGGGAATGGCTATCCATTCTAGTATTCTTGCATGGAGAATTCCATGGACAGAGGAGCCTGGTGGGCTAGAGTCCAAGGAGTCGGACATGACTCAGCAACTAACACACAACATGACCAAATGAACAACATTCATATTCAAGCATTAAACGACCTACAGCATTATGTTTGAAGGAAAATACTTCAATATGCTTATCATTATCATTTCTTTAAAATTTTTTTTAAGAACGATACTCAAACTGAGAATTTCATGCAGGCCAAAGAGGGAATTTTTATAAAAAGACCTTTTAGGACCAGCTCAATGATGTGCCCTGGGGTCACTGACTACCCACTGCATAGACTAGTACTGCTCTGCCAAAGATGGTGGTCACTCAACCGTGTGGCTACTAAGCACTGGAAAAGTGGTTAGGTCCAAACTGGGATGTGCCACAAATATAAAATACACATGGTGCTTTGAAGGCAATACAAAACACAGACTGGAAAATATCTCGGTAAAAATTTTCATACTGATTATATGCTGAAATGAAATATTATGGATTTATTGGGTTAAATAATATATATTTTTATAATTACTTTCACCTGTTTCATTTTGCTTTATTACTATGGCTATTAATTTCTTTTTAATTATTTATCTCAATTAGAGAGCACTCCCGCCTAGGGCTTCAATGAGACATCAAAATCTGTAATCACCTTACATAGGCTCCTATTTGATATCCTTTTAAACTAACAACCTTTAAATGTTGCTTTAAATTCATTTAGCTAAAAAGGCTTAATCCTGATTAAAGTAGAATAAGAAGATCCTTGGCAATAGCACTTAACTATATTCTCTCTTGTCCAAAAAATTTGACTCTGCAACTCCTGATTTGAATACTGCACTCAGCCAAACAAAAGCTCTGTAATGAACTGGACCCACCCTCCTTAGAAAGCAGAGAAGATCTGTCTGGAGAACAAAAGAGCATGTCCCTAAAATGTCATAGGCCCAATCCCAATCATGAATTACAGAGAAATCCTAGTAAATACAATTTTTTCTTTCTTGAATGTTCTCAATGATTCAGTGCCATTTATGGATTGGCACCCTAGGAAACTGGCCAGCTGACTAGTCCCTTAATCTTATTTAGAACTGGCCTTGCTTTTGCTTTTCAAACATATAAGAGGAACTCTAAAATTACGCTTGCAAACTGATGACAATGTATAACATGCTCCCAGCTCTATGCTTACTCCAACCACTCTAGCCCAACGTTATCCCAATCCCATCCAACTAGTATTTACTGAGCACTTACTGTGCTCAGTCGGTAAAGAATCCACTTGTAACACAGGAGACCGCCTGCAATACAGGAGACGCAGGTTCGATCCCTGGGTCAGGAAAATCCTCTAGAGAAGGAAATGGCAACCCACTCCAGTATTTTTGCCTGGGAAACCCCATGGATAGAGGAGCCTGGTGGTCTACAGTTTATGGGGTCACAAAGAGTCAAACACGACTTGGCAACTAAGAAGAAAAAAAAAAATACTATGTGTTAGTACTCTTGTAGAAGGGGGGACACAGGGCTTCCCTGGTGGTCCAGCAGGTAAGAATCTGCCATGTAAGGCAGGGTACATGGGTTCAGTCTCTGGTCAGAAAAGATCCCACATGCCCCAGGGCAACCAAGTCCCCATGTGCCACAACTACCGAGCCTCTGCTCAGAGCCTGGGAGATGCAACTACTGAAGCCCGCACGCCCTGGAGTCTGTACTTGACACCAAGAGAAGCCACCACAATAAGAAGCTTGAGCACCACAACTAGCAAGTAGCCCCTGCTCGCTGCAACTAGAGAAAGCCTGGCCACAAAGACCCAGTGCAGCCAAAAATAACATAAATAAAATTATTTTTAAAAAGGCGAGGAGGACACAGCAGTGTACAAGACAAGACTTCCCTTTATGGGGCTCTGCACCAGTAGAGGAAACAACGACTTAGTTATGTAAGTTACACCTGTTTTCTCTTTCCCTTGGTCTGATTTCTGAAAATTTTTCTTTATATGTCTCTATCACAGTACCCACATTTTCAGAAAACTGGTGGCACCATTGAGAAGAAAAAAAATGAGATTCATGACATTAGGCTGGTACCCGATGATCAAAAGAAAGATGCCAGAAAAACGCATAGGCATTGTCACTGTGGAGGTATAACAGTCTGGATAAACCAGTAAAGCGTTTTAGTCTCAATATAAAATGAAAACATCAATCTATAAATCAAGGTGCCATTGCCAGATGTCTCAAAATCAAAATGCTTTCCTTTTGGGCCACTGCCTAGAGCTGAACCTACTGATGTAGGGATTTACTATGGTAAGTAAATGTCCCCTATTGACATAGTAGTTTTAAACTCACCTTAAGATGACGTATCTAACTTTTTTTTTCCTTTCCCACTTGCTAGGAGGGAAGAGGCAGACGAAACCTCAATACAGGGTAAAATGTGATTTGGTATCACTATACTTTGGCAAGAAAGAGTAAAATGAAGAAGCGTTTTAACAAAATAACAAGCTAGATATGCTTTAAACAACTGAATTTCCTTCCGACTGTGCTTTCTATTGTCACTAGCAAGTTTGGAATATATAGTGTATATTAACATTAAAAGTCAGGTATGCTTGTGTGGAATCTATTAACTTGAGAGAAAATTACTCAAATTGAAGAAATCGCTGCTTAAAATGGATTTAGAAATACATTTTACTGAACAAAAGCGAGTGAGAAAATTAGGCTACTTTATCAGGATTAGAAAGTGCTATGAATTTTAAACACAAAGCTTCTAAAAAACAATGCAGAACATACTTGAGATTATCATACCTCAATGTCATCAAAAATCTTTTTTTCCCCCCAACAATTGATGATAAGTAAGTAGAGTGACTTTTTACAGTGACCTGTCTTTCATAAAAGAAGTTGTGTTAATTTTCCTGGGGGGTGTTTTTATCTCTAGATGATTGTTTCGCTGTACCTGGAGATTCACATGCTTCCCAATAGCAGATCGAGCGACGGGTGAACCTTGAAAAGCTCTGAATGGGAAGTATTTACGTGCGGAGCTCTCTGGCCAGCCATCTGGGTTATGCAGTGACCACTTACCAACTACTTACAAAGACAATGCTGCCCTCTGATCGTTCACAAATCATTTCCAAGTTAAAATTCTCACTATTTTTCAAGTAGTCACGCCTTCATTTTTATCTTTATTTCTTTTCTCTCAGCCACCACTAGAGAGACCTTGAGTCCTCAACAAAAGAGAAATAAGCTGGCAAAGGAAGAAGTAACAGAGCCTAGCAGACCTCATCCATGGGTAAGGGCAGCACTGGGAATGGTCACCGCAAACTTTTGCCAAGTTATAGGCACCATCAGGATGTTAGGGTCATTCACAAATTCCCAAAAACACACGAGGCAAGGAAGGGGGAGGAAATAGAAGTCTGTGAACCAGGCAGGAAGAAAGGTTCTGACCCAGACTGTGCAAAAGTCCTGAGTAAATACAACGTGCCTGCCCGCTGGACCCATCTTACGTATTAATCAGAACTCTCTAAGAAACTGAAGAATAGCTGTGACAAACCTAGACAGTACATTAAAAAGCAGAGACATCACTTTGCCAATAAAGGTCCACATAGTCAAAACTACTTTTTTTTCAGTAGTATGTGTGGATGTGAGTTGGACCATAAAGAAGGCTGAGCGCTGAAGAACTAATGCTTTTGAACTGTGGTGCTGGAGAAGACTCTTGAGAGTCCCTTGGACAGCAAGGAAATCAAACCAGTCAACCCTAAAGGAAATCAACCCTGAATATTCATTGGAAGGACTTGATGCTGAAGCTGTAGCTCCAATACTTTGGATACCTGATGCCAAGAGCTGACTCAGAAGACCCTGATACTGGGAAAGACTGAGGGCAAGAGAAGAAGGGGGGTAACAGAAGGATGACATGATTGGATGGCATCACCGACTCAATGGACATGAGTTTGAGCAAACCCTGGGAGATAATGAAGGACAGGGAAGCCTGGCGTGCTACAGTTCATGGGGTTGCAAAGAGTCAGGCACAACTTATCAACTGAACAATAACTTCTAAGATCTCCTTGAAAATCACATTTTTTTCAAGGCACTGACTTGCCAGTGAATAAATAAATATATATGCTCATATCCTGTATTTCCCTTATAGGAAAAGGGCTATGCATTCCTTTTCCAAAATTCTCAAGTAGAAACTGTATATACCCATGTGGTAAGAAAGTATATTTCAGACCAACAGCTTACACTACACACTTAACACAGAGGCTTTATCTGTCTCTCACAGAACTCCGTATTATAAAACTAACAGGTCTGATTTAAGGCTACTGGTTCTTTAGGAGATTCCCCGCCCCCCACAAACAGAATAGAAACAGTTTCTTAATATGTATATGTTAGCTCATTTACATTCCTTTTAAACCTATATTTTAAAATTTCGATACATATTTAATGTTTTTAATACAGCCTATATAATTGCCTTGAGTGTGGCATTTATTCCCTCCCTCTGAAGTACGTGTTTTATCATAGATGTAATTTCTCCCAGGTATTTCAGGGGAGTTATTAAATGTCAAAATTCAAAGTGAATATATAGGTAACTTTAAAATGTAAAACCTCAGTGAAGAAAAAATTTCAGCTGTTAAGTTGATTACCAAAAACAGGAAATGGGATTCACAATGATAACCTATAAGGGAAAAAGGCATTTAGAAAACTGGGTTACAGACAGTGAACAGTGTCAACTTATGCTAGCGATCCATTTACTTGTGCTTCTGTCACAAATACCATCAATTTATTCTTGAGAAAGAAGAAGGTTCTCTGGGTTGACTTGGCCCAGGTTTTTATATTTAATACATGGAAACAAAAGAGCACAAAAATTTTTAAGTATGAAGCCCTAAAAATTGTTGAAATATGGGATGAACAGATAAGACAGGTTTGATGGTGGCATTTTTCATTTCACAACCTTCAGCTGCTTAAAGAGCAAAATCTTAAAATTTCCAGTCTCCAGGGTCTGAATTTAGCCAAATATTCCATTGTTCCCTTCTTCTGCCCACCCTAGAGTATCTTGGACTCTAGCTAATTCTGATGATGATAATATAACAATAGGAGGAGAGGGGTCTTTTGTTTTGCTAAGAACTCCCTAGGTGCTTGGCTTTATGCATCTATTCTCATCTGATCTCCACAATAACTAGGAAGGCAGGTTATCCTTACTATTTCCATTTACAAATGATGAAACAAAGGGTTATAGATATTGAGGAACCTAGGATAACAGTTTTTAAATCTCATGAATGGAATTTAACACAGCTTTTTCTAAGTCAAAGTCCAGGCTTTTCACCACTGCACACTTCTGCCTTCTAAATCAGACTGATTATTGTTTTGCAAAAACATCCTCTGCCTTATCAACTTCATACCCTCCTTCTTTTCTGCCTGTCGAAATCTTACCTAGCCCAATTCAACTATTTCCTTCAATATGAAGTGGCACTGACTTTGCTTTCTTCCAATTTTTAATGTAAATGTGATGACCGGAGTTCTGGCAGCCATCTTTCACCCATGAGGGAAACATCAAGCGAATAACTGAGGTACCAATCTAGACAATGATGATGAACCAATAGCAGTAGCTGGCTACACCTCCAGACTTCTTGTTTTATGAGAAAAATAATTAATTCCTTATTTATTTGAACCATCACTGTTCACTTCTGTGCTATCTGTAACCACACTCAATCCTAACTGATGCAGTCCCTGGACTCTTTGCTTTCACTCTTCTGACTTAGAAATTCAACTGTACACTACATCTGTTAATGCCTCTCTCTCTGTGGTCGCTCTCTGCAGCCAAAAACAAAGTATCACCCCCTACACATGTTCTGCTCTGCCTGGCTGAGATCTCGAGGAACTACCAGCTATGTCTATCTGGACCCCTAACTCTCCATCCACACTGGGTGACAGGAGTCAAAGTCCAACTAAATAAAACATGGAAGGAAAAGTAGGAGGTGAATGGTGATTTGAGAAAGTTGGTAGAATTATTAGGAAAAGCTCAAAGTGCAAAGTCACTGAACATCAGAGATTTCTGGTAGAGAAGTAACTTCTGAGGACTAGCAAATGATACCTCTATAAACCAATCTATCTGAAGAAGTTACCAAAGAAGCAGAGAGAAAGGAACCATTTTTGTCAACAGAGAGAAAATACTGGGAGCTCAAGAGAATAAAATATAGAGGAAGAAACTAAAGTTCAAGTCTTCAAAAGCTAAAATTGGAGGGCTTCCCTGGTGGCTTAGTGGTAAGAATCCACCTGCCAATGCAGGAGACCTGACTTTGATCCCCAATCCGGAAAGATTCCACACATAACAAAGCAACTAGACCCGTGTGCTACAACTATTCAGCCGATGCCGTAGAGCCCAGGAGCCGCATCATCTTAGCCTGCAAGCCGCAACTATTGAAGGCCGCATGCATAGGGCCCACCTTTTGCCTTTAATCGTACCTAGCATCAAGGTCTCTACATGTCACATCAGGTGGCCAAAATATTAGAGCTTCAGCATCAGTCCTTCCAATGAATATTCAGGGTCTATTTCTCTTAGGAGTGACTGGTTTGATTTCCTTGCAGTCCAAGAGACTCTCAATGAGTCTTCTCCAACACCACAATTCGAAAGCATCAATTCTTCATTGCTCAGCCTTCTTCATGGTCCAGTTCTCATATCTGTACATAACTACTGCAAAATAGAGGGGTTTTTTTCTACTTTTTATTTTATATTGGAGTATAACCCATTAACTATGCTGTGAGAATTTCAGGTGCAGAGCAGAGTGACTCAGCCATACACATACATGTATCCATTCTCCCCCAAACTGCCCTCCCATCCAGGCTGCCTAGATTTCTATTGTTTAAGTCACTCAGTGTGGGGTACTATCACAGCAGTCCGACAAAACCAATGTAAGAACCTATATTTTTAAAAGACATCACATGCAGTACTATTTACAACAGCTAGTACATGGAAGCAACCCAGATGCCCATCGACAGATGAATGGGTAAAGAAGTTGTGGTACATATATACAATAGAATATTACTCAGCCATAGAAAGGAATGCATTTGAGTCAGTTCTGATGAGGTGGATGAACCTAGAACCTATTATACAGAATGAAGTGAGTCAGAAAAAGAAAGATAAATATTGTATTCTAATGCACATATATGGAATCTAGAAAAATGGTTCTGAAGAATTTATTTATAGGGCAACAATGGAGAAACAGACATAGAGAACAGACTTATGGACATGGGGAGAGAGGAGAGGGTGAGATGTATGGGAAGAGTAACATGGAAACTTACATTACCATATGTAAAACAGATAGCAAATGGGAATTTGCTGTCTGGCTCAGGAAACTCAAACAGGGGCTCTGGATCAGCCTAGAGGGGTGGGATGGGGAGGGAGATGGGAGGGAGGTTCAAAAGGGAGGGGAGATATGTATACCTATGGCTGATTCATGTTGAGGTTTGACAGAAAACAACAAAATTCTGTAAAGCAATTATCCTTCAGTAAAAAAATTTTTTCATAAAGACATCACATGCACAGGTGATAAGGAATGCATCTATTATTATTACTACTTTTGGCTATGCTAGGTTTTGGTTGTGGCACACAGGATTAGTGGCTCTGCAGTGTATGGGATCTTAGTTCCTCCACCAGGGATCAAACCCACATCCCTTGCACTGGAAGGCAGACCACTGGATTGCCAGGGAAGTCCCAGGAGTGGGTCTTGAACAGTCCAAAGACTGAAGTTAGGTCACATATGTTTCGGAACAAATCCAAAGTCAACTCTCCAGGGTGCTTCCCCAGGATGAAGCAGGGGACAAACAAAGGGATGAGAAAGGAGGGCACGGCCAGGAAAGCAGCCCCGGGTCAAGCAGAGCATCAGATGCAGAGGGAGAGAAGAGAGGAATGGACTGTCCCCGCGCCCAAGACAGGGTGGAATTTCAGGAATTTCAGGAGAGGACAAGGGCACAGTTACAGGCAGGGACCAGCTAAGGAAGAAGGAATAGGAGAGAAAAGGGATACCCCCAGAGGGCAGCAGGCTCTGAAGAGCAGGGGTATCCCCATGTCCTCTGCCAATCATCTGGCTGGTTCCTGGTCATGCGTGAAGTCAAGGTTACACCCGATGGCTCCTACCTGGTATTTCTTTACCCATCTGGAATCTCTCAACAAATAGTTCAAAGCTTATAACCTTCTGGTTATAAAGTACCTAGTGACTGTTGAAAATGAAAGTAAGTGTTGGACTGCTTCTGTCTATGGAATTCTCCAGTCAAGAATACTGATTAGCATTAGTTGCTAAGTCATTTCTCACGGACTGTAGCCTACCAGGCTCCTCTGTCCATGGGATTCTCCAGGCAAGAATACTGGATGGGTAGCAATTCCCTTCTTCAGGGGATCTTCCCGTCCCAGGAATTGAACCCAGCTCTCCTGCATTGCAGGCGGACTCTGAACTGTCTGAGCCACTAGGGAAGCCCATTATTCTACTTTTATTTGATTGGACCTATCTGGGGCACTAAGGAAAGGAACACTTTGGGAATTCCTTTCTAAGCTCCCAAAGCATCTGAACTCTGAATGAGTCTCCAGCCAAATGCTTCCTCTCTCCCATTTCTGACCCTGGGGAACAGGAGACACGTCATTCCACGTTAACATTCTCCTAGTCAGACTTTCCTGGTGGTCAAGTGGTTAAGAATCCACCAGCTAATGCAGGGGACATAGGTTTGATCCCTGGTCTGGGAAGATCCCCTATGCAGCGGGGAAACCATGAGCTCCAACGACTGAGCCTCACTCTGAGACTAGTGAAGCCTGCCTATCTAAAGCCTGTATCCTGCAACAAGAAGCCACCACAGTGAGGAGCACACACACCACGACGAGAGGGCAGCCTCCACGCACCACAACCAGAGAAAGCCCGCACAGCGACGAAGACCAAGTGCACACAAAAATAAATAAATATTTTTTAAAATTCTCCTATTCATCACTTCATCATCCTCTGAAGATTCTTCCTCTAATACCATTGACTCTCTTCCTGTCTTTCCTTAGCTGTATTTTCCCCCTTACTACCTACTAACACTCTTCCTACTAACAGACACAAATCCAGGCCACCACCCCACCTCTGGAAATTGGTGGGGTTCAGTAATCCCTTTTGGGTGTAGAATTACTTGAACAATGTACATCCTTAAGAGAATCAAATGCAACATCACCCAAGCCCACAGACGGCGGCTTCACAATGCCTGTGTCCTCTTCCTTGTTTCTGAGCCTGAATCTCTTTCCCATCTCTGTGTGAGGTGCTTTTACCCTGGGTCAATTACTTGAATAAAAATCTGGAATCTTTCCAGTCTAGTCCTGTAGGAATAACCAGGAAAAGCAATAGTGGAGAAGGGTGGGTTCAACAGAAAACTATATTCAATTATAAAGGAGTCCCTCATCACCTCATGGGGCTTCCCCAGAGGCTCATCAGGTAAAGAATCTGCCTGCAATTCAGGAGACACAGGAGATGCAGGTTCGATCCCTGGGTCAGGAAGATTCGGTAGAGATGGAAATGGCAACCCACTCCAGTATTCTTGCCTGGGAAATCCCATGGACAGAGGAGCCTGGTGGGCTACAGTCCAAAGGGTCACAAAGAGTCAGACATGACTGAGAAACTCAGCACACTGATCACCTCACGGGAGTCTGTATGGTTAAAAAAACAAAGAGGAAAAAAAAAAAAAAGCAAAGAGGGAAGACAGAGTTATCAGCCATGCCTGGGTGTGGGCTTATATAAGGACAGAGGATGAAAGTGAGAAATGTACTTCAAAAATAATTTCAGCAGAAAAATGTATTCAATAACCACTCAATTTAGAAAATACCATCTCTAATGAAAATGTCTCCAAGTGATAGTTTTAAGGATTTCCATTTTATATTTTTGAATGGCATTAGAATAATGAACGCTATGAGATGAGAACACAGGAAAAAGCAGAAGAAAATCTGCTTTTTAACTAAGTTATCTTATCCACAGTCCTACTCAGAAACTGCCACATCCATGAACGCGACTAGAGATAACATTATAAACTCTGCGGTAATTTATACGCTTTTCCTTTTTATTAAAAAATAAACAGGCAAATTTTAATTATTCACTAGAATGTTAATATAAAACCAGTGTGATAGCAGCTAACATTCTACAAACAGCCTTTTGCTGGCTTCGTGTGACACGGATGATCTAAATTCTTCCCTGTTTCATTGACAGTGCCTCCCCCATTGTCCCCTGCCCAATTTAGCAGCTTTGTAACACAGGAAACTTAACTTTCGATGTCCCAGTTGATGATAAATTTTTTACAAAAAGCATACTATAACACGAATTCTTAGGTCACTAGGAAACCAAAGCATCAAGATAATTCAAGTAAAAGCATGAATTTCCTTTTTGCTCCCAAATCACTGAAATAACTGCATTCGTTCTCCATTTTGCTTATGTGCCTTGTCTTGCTAATGTTTTCTAAATATAAAAATAACTTCTCTTTTCTTTTATCTTCATAGCCTTACACAGACTTCGTTTAAAATTCTTCTCCTTGTTACAAGAACAGAAGAGCAGAGGAGGAGTGGTGAGACTCTGGTGGGTTGGTCCTGTAACAAGCTGGTGAGACAAACGAACAGGTTATGAGACAGGTCTAGGATCTGGGACCTTTTGCTGGAATGCCTGTACCTGGAAGGATTTCCCAGACGGCTCAGTGGTAAACAATCCTCTTGCCTATGTAGGAGACGTGGGTTCGATCCCTGGGTTGGGAAGATCCCCTGGAGAAGGAAATGGCAACCCACTCCAGAATTCTTGCCTGGGAAATCCCATGGACAGAGGAGCCTGGCGGGCTACAGTCCATGGGGTCTCAAAAAAGTCAGATAGATCTTAGTGACTTAAACAATAACAACAACTGTACCTGGACAACACCTCTCCTTGAGCCACAAAAATACAAAGAAACTGTATGAGACTAAAAATAACTGTGTGCATGTGCAGTTGGGACAGATTCTGAATGAAAGGTAACAGAGATCAGAAAACCCCTACTGCCACTTCCGAAGATCCGGGAGCAAAAGCAAGGTACTGCACGTGTACCCTTGTACACAACAGCCTCTAAGGAGTGAGCAAAACACCTAAGTCACCCCTCCAGCCTGACCCCGGACACAACCCTGCCCTCACCCCACATAAGGAACCACCTCATCCCAACTCAGAGTGGGAACAGGGAACCTCTTACTTGATTTCACTCCTCCCTTCCCCCTACTTCAGCAGAGACCCCAGTAAAGCCTTGCCTGAATTTCCTGTCTGGCCTCTAGTCAATTTCTATTGATTAAGGCCAAGAACCCTGATTGGTAACAGGTGGAGGACCTTTTAACAGGAAGCAGAGGTTCAGCTTCCTGGGCTGAAAAAAGCCTCGTGCCATGTGTTGAGTCGTTTCAGACGTGTCTGACTCTTGAAGCCCTATGGACTGTAGCCCGCCAGGCTCCTCTATCCATGGGGATTCTCCCAGGCAAGAATACTGGAGTGGGTTGCCATGCCCTCCTCCAGGGGCCCTTCCCGACCCAGAGATCGAACCCGAGTCTTATGTCTCCTGCATTGGAAAATGGGTTCTTTACCACCAGTGCCATCTGGGAATCATTCCACCCCTTTAATATCCCCCTCAGCCGTCCACTCCTCTCCAGCCCCACCACACTGCCCAGGTTCAGCTCCTCATCCTGGTCACCAGATTGTGACAAGAGCCTCCTAAAGGGTTCCTGGTCTCCCCCCAAATACACTCCCCTGAAAATGAAATTCTGATCACTGCTCTCCTACTGCAGAGAGCAAGAAGGGAGGACGGGGAGTCTGGAGAAAGGGCACGTTATTGATCTTCATCCCCAGTGCCTAGCACATAGTGGAGAAAGAAATGGATGAATGAATTTGTCGATCACTCACTTCCCAGCTATAAACTGCCAAGGCTAAAAACTTTCCACACCCGCAGACAGGAATGCAAATTCTATAGCAGAGCCATAAGCCTCAGGCTGCTTACTCGCTTCATCCACTCACTTGCCACATCTCCACCCTAATCATATCAGTGTTCTCACCATGGCATGCTCTTCACAGCTCCAGATATAAAAGGGCATGAGCTTCTTTGCCCGAAATGTCCTTCCTTCTCTGCACCTAATGACTCCTCCACTTGCTTTGTGAATCCCTCTGTGAGACCTCCAGAGGGTGGCATGTTCCTGAAGCCCCAAAGTAAGTGTACCCACAACCCCTACCATTCCCAATAGGGCAAATCATAAACCTCATTTTTTCACCTTCTCACCAGACTAAGAGACGTTGTCGGCATTTAAAGGGAAGGCGCTACTGCTTATTTTTCTCTCCCCTCTCTCTTGTCATCTTTTCCAATGCCCAGAATGTTGTTCTGTTTTATTAATAGTAGAGTTGTGTGTGACTCCTGCGACCCCATGGACTGTGGCCTTCCATGCCCAGAACAGCATCTGATAAACATTAGATGCTCATAAAATACCTGCTGCATGAGCCTGTTCAAGGGAAACAAACACCCTAGGTATTAGGAGGACAGAAAATCTCACCCTTCTCTTCCCCACCAGTCCCTCCTCCAGGCCCTCTGTCCTACCCCATCCCTTACCACCCCTCACTTTTTCATTTCCTTCCACCCCCCAGCACAGCTCGAACCTGGGCGGGGAGTCCCCATTCAAGTCCTAAACCTAATACCTTGCAGATGAAGGGAAGAGGGACCTCAGTATTATCAAGGCGGCAAAAAAAGGATGAAAAATGTTCATAGACCTAATTAGAAATACAAATTCAGGTCCTTCCATAAAACACTGTTATGTGTTGGTTAGGACCTACAGAACTACTGTTGTGGTGTGAAATTTCAGTTACTCTGTCGGCTAAATTCAGGGCTGGCACAGAGATCAAATAACCATTCATGATCTTGTTCTACGGGAATACAGGTTCAGAGTTCCCAACGAGCCTTCTGTAAGGTAAACTAACTACCGGAACATTCAGTTTGTTCATTGTGGACTGTTTCTGCTAAAGGTTTTTCCTCTTGAATTTGTAATTCTCTCCCTGAATAATTTCTAAACTACTAAGATGAGTGGAAAGGACTCTTGTCTTATCATCAAGAAACCTACATTCCAGATCAAAGGCTCTCATTCCTGCCTACCTAGTAGACACAGGAAGGGAGTTTTTTAAAGTACTCATTCAAATGCTCCCATTCAAGATGGTTAAAATCAGAATCTCTGGGTGGTAGGATCTTTTCAACAGTCTATGGAAGAAGCTCTTCAGGAAATTCTAATTTGCAAGCCGGGTGGAGAACCTCGGTCTAGACTGTGTTTTGACTCATTTGTTCTGGGGTAATTTCCTTATGAATCTGACCTGTCTGAATCTTGGTTTTCTTACCTAATAAAATGAAAGCTTTGAGATGAACAAAAGTTCCTCTATATCCTATAAGTTTCTCTTATTCTTTCCAGCTTTCAAAACATTTGGAACTTTCATGAGTTAATTTTTGAACGTTTAGTTGCTCTATTCCTCTTGGCTTATCTGACGATGTACAAATCAAGAAAAAACAGACAGAAATCTGCAAAGACCTTTTAGTAACTGAGACAGAAGGAGTTGCAGGCAACATTCCAATTTGAAAAGTATTCTTCCCACATACTTAACTAGTTCTTGGGAAGGCAAAAGCTACATGTACAATTACTTAATTTTATAGTTTTTTTAGAGCCATTATATTAAAACTTTTAAAAAGGAAAAGAAAAAAAGTCCCCATACTATATAATATTTCACTCCCTCAGATATATAGCTTTATCATTCTAACGATGCCTTTTTTTGCATATGCTTCCATTAAAGCCATGACTACAGAGTAAGCTGATGATTTCAATAATGCCCTCTCACTCCCGAAGTCTTTTTATTCAGTAGCTCACTGAGCAATTTAACACACAGGGTCCCTAATTTCTTTATTCTAAGGATGGCAATATAACCTTTGTCTTGCTTTGACCAATTTTTCTCTTAGTTAACACATCTTTCCAAGTTTAAAAAAATATTTTTTCATTGATTTGGCTTACAAAGTAAACCGAAAAACCTGCAAATATTTTGTGAAAAACAAATAAAGAAATATTCACCCTTGCAGAAGAAAAGAGAACACAGGAGAATCGCTTGCTCCATTTTATAATATTATGGTACATTGTGTAGTCTCGTGTCAGTATTTATTATCAGTCATTTAGTTTATGATAGAGAATAACTTTTGATTACTGATGCTTGTAGTATTACTCACTCTGTCTTGCACTGTTTGAAGATCTGTATTTTTATTACAAAGTCCAATAAAAATAAAGTGAAAAACCCATAGGTCCCAAAACTGATTCCTGGCTAGTGCTGTATGTCACTCCTTTCCAATCTAAAAAGTATTTCCTTCTACTGTTAGTCTCTGTCTCTCGCTCATAAGCAAATTTATCTCCTAATGCTTCATTCTTTATTTTAGCCATTAATCTCCTATTGAGAACCTTACCAAATGCTTTTTGCAGATAAAAATATTTAATATCTACTAGATTTCCCCTATCCACAGAGCCATCCAACACTGCTTAGAGGGGAAAAATCAATCTTTTGTACCTGAATTTAAGTTTGCTGGTTTGACTCAATGTATTTTTCTTGAAACTTCTTCAGGTCTTTACAGGAAACAAGAGAACCATAGTGCAAGAATGCTGCTTCTCTTTGTTATGGGTTCAATGCTGGTCCCTAAAAAGGCATGTTGAAGTTCCAATCCCCAGAACCTCAGAAAGTGACCTATTTGAAAATACTGTCATTTCAATTGCAACTAGTTAGGTAAAAATAAAGTCTTACTATGTAAGCTGGGCTATTACATGATGGGTGTCCTTATAAGAGAAGAGACAGAAATACACAGGAAGATGACATATGACAACGGAAGCAGAGATGAGAGTAACACATCTATTCATATAAGCCAAGGTTTCTCTGGTGGCTCAGACAGTAAAGAATTTACCTGCAATACAGGAGACCCAGGTTCGATCCTTGGGTCAGGAAGATCCCCTGGAGAAGGCAATGGCTACCCACTCCAGTATTCTTGCCTGGAGGAATCCTTGGACAGAGGAGCCTGGCCGGCTATATATAGTCCATGGGGTCACAAAGAGTTGGACACGACTGAATGATTAACACACACACACAAGGCATGCCAAGTATTGCCAGCAAACAACAGAAGCTTTCTAGCAAGAAAGGATTCTCTGCTACAGATTTCAGAAGGAGAGGGCCCTGTGGACACCTTAATTTCAGACTTCTGCCCTCCAGAACTGTGAGAACAAACATCCATTGTTTTAAGGTACCCAGTTCTTGGTACTTTCTTAGGGTGCAGTTTAGAAAACCAATACCCTCCCTCTTTTCCCATTAATCCCATATTTGAAGGCCCTATCTATCCTGGATTTATGTCTACCCAGAAATTTCATACATACACAACCTGTGTGTGTGTGTGTGCAGGCACGTAAAATATTTTTCTCCTTCAGTATCAGACTCAACCCTGAAGAATCACATTTAACACTTAGATCCAAAGGATCGCATTTAACATTTAGATTCAAAGGATCATATACAATGTTTCTTCTTTCAGGATCATATTTACCTCCAAAGCAGAAAGCACCCCAATGGTCACTGAGTACCATGTATCTAACACTGGCTCCACTGGGATGTCACCCCAACTGGTTCTTTGAATACCTCCTACTTCCTGACGTGGCCCATGCAAATTCCAGAAAACCTTGACTTTGTCAAAACTCTGCTTTATATTGGGCTAAAATCCATCTTTCTATATCTTCTAAAAGTAAGGTCCCAGTCCTCTGTCCTTGGGTAACAGATAACAAGCATGTCTTTTCATGCCTTGTTGTGTATATGCGTGCATAAAAGCATGTGAACACAATATCACAATCCCAATGCTCACATTCTTCCCAAATAAGATGTCCCCTTTCCTTTCAATCACTCTTCATGAGAATGTTTCAACTTCCCTCATCCCATGCTCGGCCATCCTTCTACATATGCTCCAGTACCATTTCCATCCTCCACACCCTTTCATCGTATCCCTCTGCTCCTTCATTCTCATATGGCCCTCAGCCTTGACCTCTCTCCTCATCCTTTCTCAGGTGGACAAGAAAAAGGTCCACTTCAACTGCTACCTGCGAGCTGCTCCCTGGGCACCCCCAAGGAAGGGAATCTAAAAACAAGCCAGAACCTTGTACAGAACTCAAGTGGCCATTGATATGAATGACCCTGCATGTGCATCATCATGGGACCATCAGCAGAGCAGGCAGACACAAAAATACAGTGGAAGCTACCTGAGCTCAGGGTTCTCTTGCAATCTTCCCTTTCATTTCAACAAGGATTGGCTGTGGGTCTATCATGGGTGAGGCTCTGGGTTTGCCTTCATGTGGCTCTTTCATGAGTATTTCATGTCTACCACCCACTAGGGGATTCCTTGGTGTCTCAGATGGTAAAGAATCTGCCTGCAATGCAGGAAACCCGGGTTTGATCCCTGGGTTGGGAAGATCCCCTGGAGAAGGAAATGGCAACCCACTCCAGTATTCTTGCCTGTATAATCCCATGGACAGAAGAGCCTGGTGGGCTACAGTCCGTGAGGTTGAAAAAAGTCAGACACGACTGAGCAACTAACTCACTCACTCACCCCCTAGAGTTTTTCTCCAAACATTCTCTCTCTATTGTCTTATTTTTCGTGTCCTCCATAGAAAAGTACCGTTCAACATATAAATCTCATTCAGGGACTCCAGAAATACCTCTGGGCCTCCAAAGGTCAAACATAGCTTAAACTTATCTTTCATAATCTAGATTGATGGCGGGGCAGAGAGCAGGATGGTGCAGTGACTGAAGTATGGAATCTGGGGTTGAGTCCTTCAGAATTCTGCTCCGTCCTCCACGTGTGGCCTCAGTCGAGTCACTTAACCTCCAAGCCTCAGGTCTCCAAGCCACTCAATGCTGATAAGGTACCTCCCCTACTTTCCCTCAGGACAACTGCAAAAAGAATTTGGTGAACTACTCACTTTACAAGATTTATTAACCTTTGTTCAGGAAATGATTCAACAAATATGTATGGTGGTGGTTTAGTTGCTAAGTCATGTCTGCCTTTTATGACCCCATGGACTAAAGCCTGCCAGGCTCCTCTGTCCATGGGATTTCCCAGGTAAGAATATTGGAGTGGGCTGTCATTTCCTCCTCCAGGGAATCTTCCCAACGGACCCAGGGATCAAACCCGCATCTCTTGCACTGCAGACAGATTCTTTACCACTGAGCCACCAGGGAAACCCCAAATATGTATATCAAGTATCTCCACAGTGCAAAGGACTAAGGGGCCCATTCGAGGATTTCAATTCCACAGCAATTATGAATTTGCTAATAGGTGAGTAACTGGCACAGATACTATATGACAAATAACAAAAATCAACGTGTTAGGAAATAAAGACAAATCAATAACAATCTCAGAGACACAAGCAACTACCTATGGGTCTCACCTCCAAGTCATGAACCAGAATTTCACTAAGAAAAAAAAAAATCCCTAATTCTTCTACTGAGAAAAATACAGATTTCTTTTAAAAAATGAATTTTATATACGTTGTTTACAATTGTATATTTTGATGTCCTTGTACCTGATGATCTATCCCATAAAGAAGCATTTTCTAGGCACTGGCGATGTGCAAGTCTTTCTGCCCAGGGGATTTCTCTCAACAAGCCAGGTCTGTAAAAGGCGGTTATATGCTTTTGGAATAAGGTGAGTTACTTTTTTTTTTTTTAATTTCACATAGTAAAATTTTACACAGACTAGTATACACCACATAAAAAACTGAGCTTAGAAGCTATTCCTTCCCTGCCCCTCCTCCCTAGAAGTCCAGCCATGAGGAGGCACAGAAAAAGCTTTATGCTTAAATGCTTAAATAGACTTAACCTGTTTTTAAAAATGACATGCAGTTCTGAGAGAATAGCATTGAAACAAGTATACTATCAAGGGTGAAACAGATCACCAGCCCAGGTTGGATGCATGAGACAAGTGCTCAGGGCTGGTGCACTGGGAAGACCCAGAGGGATGGGATGGGGAGGGAGGCAGGAGGGGGGATCGGGATGGGGAACACATGTAAATCCATGGCTGATTCATGTCAATGTATGGCAAAAACCACTAGAATACTGTAAAGTAATTAGCCTCCAACTAATAAAAATACATGAAAAAAAAATAAAAATGACATGCATGGACCAAAATGCACCATCAGGAGTTCCTGCCCTGCTGGGAGACCAGCAAACATGGAAAGTCCTCTCTTCAGGAGTTTTTTATTTTGCACTCAACAAAGGATAGGGAGGGCGTGGGTGGGCGAAGGTAAACACTCTGAAATTTTTGCTTGGGGCCTTGAATGAGATGGCAAGTTAATTAGTTTTTACTCTATAAGTGATTTAATTTTCAGGGCTGGTTTAAGGAACTGTAAATAAATCTACACTTTAAATTCTTTACTTTTTAACCTAATACCTATCTATATTCTTATGCTTTCCCCAGTGATAAACTTTCAACTGAAGCAAACTTTTCATAAATTAAATGCTTTTCCTATGAAAGGCAAGATCTTATTTAAAAAAAAAAAAAAACAGGCTGGAACACCACAGGGGTCTGGATGTGCCATCTGGATCAATACTCCTTCAGGATACAAAGATTTGCAGCCTAAGATGAAGGACTCAGTGTGACTTATGACAGTCTTTAGAAAAATAAATCTATACTGTCATTTATACTAGGATTGATTCATATTTAAAATTTTTTTAACTTTTAAAAAAGTCTTAGATGTTAATTTGCTATTAATCACAGCATTTTTTTTTTTAGGGTTTTGGTTTCCTTCAGTCACAGCAAATTTCCCACTGTTTTCTCCCTTTTTTATTTATTTAATAGCTTCCCTTCTATTTTCTTCTCTTTTTCTCAGCTTCATCTCATTGTTTCTGTATTACTTTGATCTTATTGGGTTGCATTTCGAGTATTCCCTCCCCTGGTTCCTACTTTTTTCATTTTTGATTTCCTATACGTTACAAAATCCCAGCCAAGTTCAAAACTCATTTCGCATTCCCTTCAAGGTCTGCTTTTCTCAAGCCCCATATTTTTATGTTTGTACTCTTCCCATAGATCTTCATCAGCAATTCAAACCTGATGACATTATGATTGCATCTTTAGTGCTTTTCTACTCCAGCCTTATTTATCATGCCTGCATTATTTCCAAAGATAAGGTCTAGCATAACTTCAGAGCAGAGCTTGTTAGCTGTTGCGTGTGTGTGAACAGTCCAGGCTACGGAAAGATAAAGCCACGTGCCTACAATCTGGCGTTATTCTTAATGTGTGCATTTGCTGGGCGGAAATCCCTGAGCAGTAGATGACCTGCTTTCGACTTCTCTTTTCTATAAGCATGTTTCCTTTTCTATCTTACTTCCTATCACCTTGTTCTTGGATTGTTTGATGAAAAAAATATGGTGCTCGTTTCTCTTCCCTGATTATATTCCCTTCAAAGTGTTTACTCCTACTTCACCGTCTTCTTTTTTTTTTTGTATTTCTCTCACCACATTTCCACTAATGTAAAAAGTAAGATCCATTTTCTCTTTTTTTTTTGAAATATTTTATTTTAATTAATTATTTATTTATTTGTCAGATTCGGGTCTTAGCTGCAACACACAGGATCTTTGTTGCATCGCATGAGACCTTTCATCACAGCAAACAGACTCTCTAGTTATAGCACAAGGGCTCAGTAGTTGCGAAAGGGCTTAGTTGCCCCATGGCATTCGGGATCATAGTTCCCTAACCAGGGATTGAACCCGAGTCCCCGGCACTGCAAGGCGGATTATTAACCACTGGACCACCAAGGAAGTCCCAAGATCCATTTCACTGACGAAAAATTCAAGGCAAAACGTTTTTTCCTTGGTCCCTTCCTTGCCTCTGGAACTATCTGAGAATCCTAAGAAACCCTTTAGACATCATACCACACTGCTTGGATTGCTCAAGCCATACTTTGTATACATAATCTCCTTGCCAAAGGTATATTTTTTTCTAACTTTTTTTTCAGTTAAAATAGAAATTTGCTCTCAAAACAACATGTTCCAACTCTACAAAGTTGCGACACACCAGGAAAGAGGAATCTAGATCTAATCTAATCTAATTTCATTTTGCCTGTTTTCATTTTTCTTTATCTCTTTCTCATTGATTCATTTGTATATTCCACAATATTTCCTTAGGCTTTCCTAGATGTCAGACATGGTAGCAATCACAGAGGAATACAGATAAGTAAGATAAGAACCTCATTGGCCTCAAGGAGGTTCATAGTTTTATACACACACACACACACACACACTATGTATATATAACTATATATATATTTATATAAACACACACACACACATACCCCTAACAGGTAAAACAACTGATGGTGATACTATATGACAAATGCTACTGGTATTTACAACTATCCAAGGAGGAGGATAGTATGAACCATTAGCTTTGCCTTTAAAAGATCATAGAGAAATCTGACAGAGTATGAAAATTTCACTTAAATCTTTAAAACTGGCCATCAGGAGGTAAGAAGGCTACAACAGACAGAGGAAATGATGTAAAGAAGACAGAAATACCTGGGATATTTACAAATAACAATAATGACCATACAAAACAGCAGTAAAGATAACCTTTTTTTTCTTTTAATATTTTCTTTTAAATGTTTGTTTGTTTGTTTGCCTTTATTATTTGTTTGTTTGTTTGCTTTTATTAATTTCTTAGTTGCAGCATGCAGGATCTTTAGCTGGGGCATGTGGGATCTAGTTCCCTGACTAGGGATTGAATCCGGGCCCCCTGCATTGAGAGTGCAGCATCTGAGCCACTGGAGCACCAGGGAAGTCCCTACAATAAAGATACCCTTTTAACTGATTTAATTTAATTCTTATTTTACCATAGAAGAATACCTACCTCGCAGAGTTACGGTAAAGATTAAATATAAGTAAAACCCCTAAAAAGTACCTGTCTTACAGTAATTGCTCAAGAAATGCTACCTATCATTATTGCTATAATACAGATTATATCACATATATCTCATCTATTCAAAATATTTTCTTTCTTTTTTTATTTTTTACTTTAGTTGGTTCTTGGATTTCTGTGGCTCACTGTGGCTGCTGAATAAGTGATCTCATACATGGCTGAAGAGCTGAGGTGGCTGCTACAGCTTTCATCATGAAAGAATTACAAACAATGACAATGATATCCGAGAAGTATACCATAAAAAAAAATGACACATCTAATTATGATTCTCAATGAATCAGATTTTTTTTTTTTACAGCTTTCTTTTTTAAGACAGAGTCCAAAGCTGGCAAAACAAATTCAAATGTAAGATTCATTAAACAATTCTACTAATACAATAAGCTTTAGGATCAGCACAGAATAGAGTCCAGCTCAGTATCTTTTATCTCCTATAGCTATACCAGGGCTTCCCTGGTGGCTTAGTGGCCAAGAATCCATCTGCAATGTAGGAGCCTCAAGAGACACGGGTTCAGTCACTGGGTTGGGAAGATCCTCCAGAGAAGGATTCTTGCCTGGAGAATCACAAAGACAGAGGAGCTTGGCGGGCTACAATCCGTGGGGTCGCAAAGAGTTGGACATGACTGAAGTGACTTGGCACACACAGCTACACCAAAATCATATGTGTTACTTCATTTGAACTGAAAATTAGATGAATTTATTTGTTCAAGGGTCACAAATTCTGTAGGACAGAACAAGAGTCCAAGTCTTCTAACTCCCACGACCATGGCTCCTTCCTCTAAAACATTATGAAAGATTCCTCAGTGATAGTTCCTCACTTGTGCCCAACTCTTTGCAACCCATGGTCTGCAACCCAGGCTCCTCTGTCCACGGAATTTTCCAGGCAAGGATACTGGAGTGGTTCACATTTCCTTCTACAGGGGATCTTCCCAACCCAGGGATCAAACCTGGGTCTTCTGCACTGCAGGCAGATTCTTTACCGACTGAGCTACCAGGGAAGCCCTAGATTAAACCAAAAACTAGGCTACTGATCACTTAGTTGACCAAAAACGTAAACACACTCTGGATAACCAAGTGTTTACTTACAGTGATGTATAACACCAGACTAACATAGTTATATATATTTTTTACCTCTCTCTCTTTAGAGAATTGGGTTTATAATAATAGAAATGGCTATCAAAATTATAAGATAAAAATTATTATGAATGTAAATGAGAAACTCCTTCCAAGATTTTTGATGCTAAATCGATGGGAAAACAAAAGCCATGAAGAATTCCAGACATGATAGAATAAATGTTATGAGACTTGCTCTCCCGCTATAAATAGTTATATAAATAACTGTACAACTAAACAAAATATATAAGGCAACTATTTTTAGGCATTGGGAAACTGGCAGCTCAAGACAAAGACCTTAAGGTAATTCAGATATACAAATGAGCAGATAAGGACTTTTAATCAGCTATTACAAATATGTTCAAGAATTTTAAAGAAAATATGATCTCAATGAATGAAAAAAATGGAAAAGAGTAGAAAAATTAAAATTCTAAAAGATAATAAATGGATTATAAAACTAAAAATGTTAATCCGCACAAATTTCAGTGGATGGGCATAAAAGTAAATTTAAGGTAGAAAATAAGGGTCAATGAACTTTAAGAAAGACCCATGTATATTAGCCATTCAGAAAAAGGGGGCTGGGGTTGGAGGGGAGATAAAAATTGAAGTTAACGGGCCCCAGTAAGCTGTGGACAATATCTAACACTCAGGAACTTGGGTCCCAGAAGGAAAAAAAGACTGGGAAAGAAAATATATTTGAAAAAATATTTTTTTAAATGTCTAAAACAACAACCTACAAATCCAAGAAGCTCAATAAACTCCAAGGAAGGATGAATACAAAGAAAATCACACTTAGGCACATCATAGTCAAATTAGTGAAAAATAAAGATAAAATATTGGTGGCCACAGCCAGAGTAAAATGAAACATTACTTACAGGAAAACAGGAAGAAACAGAATTCCAAGAAATGGAATAATAAGGTTAAGTACTGAAATAAAAATAAAACTGTAACCTAAAACTCTACATTCAGTAAACCACCCTTGAAACATGGAGGTGAAAAAAGACATTTTCAAATGAACAAAATCTGAGAGAACTAATCACCAGCAGACTACAGGAAGAATAAGAGAGAAAGAAATCACATGCAAAAGACTGGTTTTACCTAGGTTTCTTCTTTTAATTTCCTTAAAAGACAAATGACTATTAAAAATCACAACACTTTGAGGAGGGGTTTATAAACAAGCAGAAGAAGAATAGTAAAATAATTCTGGGCACTAATGAGGGTGTAAATGGAACTGCTGTAAAGTTTTTATATTTGTGACATATGAAGTGTAAAGAGGAATATAGGTATGCCTCATTTTATTGTACTTTGCATTATTACACTTTACAGATATTGCATTTTCTATAAATTGAAGATTTGTGGCAACCCTTCATCAAGTAAGTCTATCAGTACCATTTCAAGTCTCTGTGCCATGTTTTGGTAATTCTTGAAATGTTTCAAAAATTTTCATTACTATTACATTTGTTATGGCGATCAGTGATCAGAAATCTTTGATGTTACTAAATTAATAGAACAAGTAGACCAAAATAAAACCAAACAAAATCAGATCTAAAATATGTGACCAACCAACTTGAGTTAATTGATATTTACAGAACATTACGACTGACATTGGCAAATAAATGACACTTTTTTCAGTGCACTTGAGGCAGATACTTAAATATGCCATAAAATGGGGTATAAAATAAATCTCATTAATTTCAAAAGGCAAAAGATTCTTAAAATGGATATTCTCTGAGCATAAAAGAATTTTAAATTTTAAGTCAGTAATAATGATATCCATAGAAACATAAAATATTTGGAAATTAAACATTTCATTCTAAATAACACTCCGATAACATTCTAAATAATTAGAAAAATTAGAAAACATTTTTAACTGAATGATAAAGCAAAAAAAGCAAAATATTGGTTCTTTGAAAAGATTACTAAAACTGGCAGATCCCTAGCAAGACTATATTTTCTACCAAAACAAAACAAAGAACAACAACAACAGGAAAGAAAATAAAAATGGTTGACATTGAGAATAAAAAAGGAGAATAACTACAGACCCTACAGACATCAGACTAGTAAGAGAATATTCTAAACACCTTATATCAATAAATTCAGCGACTCCTATATTTGTACAGTGAAAAACAAGGAAGCAAACTTCTTATACACAGAACGATGTGAATGGATCCCACAGGTGTTACACCTCAGGGCATGTAGGTGAACAAACACAGAAGATACACACTGTATAATGTTCTGAAACTGGCAAAGCTAATCCATGGTGATAAAATCAGATCAGTTATTGCACCTGGAGCAGAAGGTTAAAAAGAGTGGAACTGACGGCAAAGGGGAACAAAGGCTGTTTCTGGGAAGATGGAATATACAAATTGTCAAAACTCATCATATCATACATGTTAACATTTGAACTTTATTGGATATAAATTTACTTCAATGAAGCTGATTTTGAAGAAAACAAAAAAAAAAAGTTTTTAGATAATACAGAAACAGGATGAAATGTGAAGGCAGTACAAATTTCACTTAAAAATTTTTTCAAAAACGACTTCATTTCTATTATATACCTCCGTAACAGAATGAGAAGCAAAAAGTGTGGTCAGGAAATGCTAGATGCTTCCATATACATCTCACAAAGACTGTGCCTTTGAGTCATGATAAGGTCTGGCACAGTGCCTTGGGAGACGGATGAGTTAAAACTGAAAAAGCGATACACCTGAGACCAGAACACTTGGGTTCAGATAATGACTTATATGATCAATTAGCTTTGAGATCTTAGGCAAGTCCCTCCACCTTAAGTTTCTTCATCAGCTACAGGGCTGGTGTGAAGATGAAGGAATACAACTTTGAAGTATCCAGTAAAGCACATCACAAATACAAATTCTACCGCTCACAGTATCAGACACTGTTCAGATGAAAAACGGAAGGAGAGAAACAAGATGGACAGGAGTACGAGCCAACAGGAAGAGACAGGTGATGGCCTGTTTCTAGTCACACTTCTGTCTGTGGGTGCAAAGGCTGGGGTGGAGGGTGGAACAGGCACGTCCAAGCATGAGGACCTAATAATGTTCCTATTTTAAGCAATAGGTACAGGGTTGGCTTGCTCACGCAGAATGAATACACTTTCACTGTGACCTGGATCACACCATTCTGGGCTAACTCCCTGGTTAGCCTCCCAAAGGGAGGCTACCTGTCTACCTAAGATTCCAATGGGCTTTCCCCAGGCTCCTGAGGGTTCCTGCATCTTCTATCATTGGGGACCTTTGGAATGCCAATATAACTGATGACCCATTCATTACAATGTTCCATTCTTTCCTATCCTTAGATTTTCAGAGATTTCACTCTAAATAAAATAAGCAGAGCAGAGATCTTTTGGATATAGCAGCAAACCAGAGCAACAGCTTCATTAATGCCTGGTCGGCTGATTTTCAGTACAATTCCAGGGAACCACGCTAGGTCTGAGAGTCTTCAATGAAAAGTACATGAGTAGAAACATCTAGAGGGTGGCTGCGATAGAGGTCTGAATTTAAGAACCGAGAAGTCACGTATGTTCATCCAAACATGGAGCCACTAGCAGGGCGGCTAAATATGCAACACTCCGTCACGGTACAGTATGATAAGTTATCTGATAGAGGAATAATCCACATTGCAGTGCAGGGGATGAGGGTCTGATGCCTGGTCGGGGAACTAAGATCTCACATGCTGCGGAGTAACTAAGCCCAAGGGTAGCAACTACGGAGCCGCGCACTCTGGAGCCCACGCGCCACGACCAGAGAGCCGGCACGATACCGCAACGACTGAGCCCCTGGGCCAGAGCGAGTCTGTGCACGACAACGGCAGGTCCTGCGCCACCTGCAGGGCACGGCGGGGAACTGCACGGAGCCCCGCACATGAAAAGGAGGCGACCGCGGAGGCTCTGGCTGGGTCTCCGGAAGGACCTTTATCAAAGCCAAGCTGAAGGAATTTATATTGTATCCTGAAAACGAAGGGCCGCCACCGAAGGATTTTAAACAAGCAGTACCGCAACCCAATTAGCATTCCTGAGAGATCATTCTGGCAACAGTGTGGAGAACAGATTGAAAGGGGGCAGAAGCAGAGACTGGGAAACTAGTTAGAAGACCGTTGAAGTGATCCGTGTGGGGAATGAGTGGCCTAAGATAGCAGCACACAGGATGGAGAGAATGTATGAGATACAGCGAAAAACGGAACTCTCAAGACTGACTCACTGATTCCTGCAAGGTGAGAAAAAGGAATCAGTGTCAAGCTTGGGTGTATGAATAGTTAGACCTGCTGTTTGTGAAAACAAAGACTACAAGCTACATTTCAAAAAAAAAACAATGACACTGCCCTAAATTTAAGAAGAAGAAAAAAATAAAACACAGACAAAAGCTCAGGCTGCCTTAGACAGGATGGATATGGATCTCTGAAAAAAAAATCAAACACTTAAATTCACAGAGAGGAATAAGTCAGAGTTAAAGAAATTCCTGTCTAACATATGTTGATGAATGAATAATCAAAGACTAACGCAGAAGGCAATTCACTAACAAGAGAGCCATCTACTGCCTTTCAAGGATAATGCAGTGATGAAACGCCACCCAAAAACGCGGAAGAAAGCCAAGTTTGTGTCCATTACCCACTGCACATGTATTCATAAAATAGCTGACCCCTCCCACAGAAAAAAAACAAACCTCCAAGTGGTTAGCACTTTCAGTTAATAGCCAAATGGTTCGACTTACCAATTTCTCTTAAAAGCATCCATTCAATATATACCATCATTTCAATATAAAATGCTTACCTGCCATCATGGCTATCATACTGGCTTTATAGACGTTGGTGAGAGATCCAAGTTCTCCTGTGGCTAAGATGGTTTTGAGATGAGCCTCCCCACAGGCCTTGCGAAACTGACGAATCTCATCATACAGGGCTGAGGAAGGAAATAATTGAGGCCGTTACAAAGCCGGCAAGTGATAACATAACTTGGCAGCCATTTAGAACTGGTAGAACCCATCTCAGATTTAGGAAACATAAACCATTTGTCACTTTCTAAAAAATCACCCCAATTTAATATTGCCTCAAGCATTCTGTTGCAGTTCACCTCCTGTTCTAAGGAACTCCTTCATTTGCTACCATGAAACAGTTTCTATGCCCTGGCCCCAGGTCCCAAGCCACAGAGCTTTTAAAGTATCATTATAAAGACGTGCAAATTACAAATAATTTCTACTGCTTCCTTAGGGTGGTTACTTAGGGAAAAAAAAGAAATTCATCTACCATATATACAGGGGTATATCACTTTGAAAACTAAAGAAAAAAAAAATCCTCCGGTCCTTTTGAATTCTCCCATTCACACATAATAAGTTCTCTTGTTGGAATATAAAGCAGGCCTTTCCTGAGAGCTCTGCTAATGAAAATAAAGACATAACAGTTTGCCCCACTCTCTGCCAGGGTATTTGTCTACGCAAACATGAGTGCTAAGTCGTTTCAGTCGTGTCTGACTCTTTGCAACCCTATGGACCATAGCCTGCCAGGCTCCTCTATCCATGGGATTCTCCAGGCAAGAATACTGGAGTGGGTTGTCATGCCTTCCTCCAGGGGATCATCCCGACCCAGGGATCAAATCTGTGTCTTTTACATCTTCTGCACTGGCCGGCAGGTTTTTTTAACACTAGCGCCACCGATATATCGGACTAAAAAGCGTTGAGCCTAGACAGGGAGTGATGGGTGTATGTACACAAATTCAGCTGTGGAGGAATTCAGAGATGCAGCTTTGAATCTATTAACCTCTGACCCCAGTACCACATTTGCCTTCTAGAGCTCTATATAGCACTCTTAAAGCACCTGAATTCAAAATATATATATTTATTTTCTACATACACACACATATATACCCCCAAAACCCATTATATTCAATAAAATTAAATTGAGGGGGAAACATTTCATAGTCAAAGTAACAGAATATTAGCAAGCAAAATCAGTACAAAATAATGAGTATTAAAATTCTGAAAAATTATTTAAGACTGTCTATTGCCAATAACACCAAGCTTTTACCCTGCATCAGGTTGGCCACATCTCATTTCCTGAACTTCGGTTATTGCAACACTACCAGGATTAAAAATAAAATAATAATAATAATAATAAATAATAATAAATATTAGGGTTAGGAGAAGCATTTTCAATGCTAAAATGAGAGTTGTATAATTCACAGGTTTTCTAAAGTACTTAGACTAAAAATCAGTCTTGAGTCAGAAAACTAAGTCAAAACACTCAAGTTTTGGGTGTTTTTATTTTTGAGGCGGGATACGCACCATGCCAGACAGCATGCAGGATCTTAGTTCCCCAACCAGGGATGGAACCCACGCCCCCTGCAGTGGAAGCATGGAGTCCTAACCACTGGACCACCAGACAAGTCCCCAAACCATGAAAGATAAAGATGGAACAAAACTTGTCTTCTCAATTTTAGAAAACCCAAACTTAACTTGAAGCTCGAAGGATTCTATTACAAGACGCATGGAAAAGTACAATGTTTGTTACCTTCAAAAGGTACCCAAGCTTTTTTCAAGAAAGGACTGAATATTTTCACAAATTTCTAACAGTCAGTAGTTATATCAGAAGTGACCTGAGATGCCACATTGCCCACATTACCCTGCATGTCCCACCTAAACCATGAGAACATCATATCACCCACACATCTAATACGACAACATGCAAGAATAGGATAAATAGCAAACGATTATGTGGCAGTAACAATTTATATTCTTTTAACTCATAGAATGAATCTTGGATGAAATAACAGTTCTTGAAAATAGAAAGTTGTCCTCTAAGAACTAGTGACAAGGAAACCTCTTCAGCTAAAAATTCAAGAATGATAATCTGGAGTTAAGTTGTGATCTAATTAAGGATTTTTCTTCCTAGTACAATGAGCAATCCCAAGGGTCAAACAAATGTGGATTTAAAACTCAACTCCATCACTTCCTGGGTGACCTCAAGCAAGTTATTTCTCCCAGCCTCAGTTCGAGCCTTTAAGTGTCAATAATAAAATTTATTTTATAGGTTATTTGAGGAATAAAAGATAAGATATATACAGATAGATAGGTATACACACACACAGAACTTTGTACATTGCCTGGCTTATTGTAAGCATTCAAAAAGTTTTAATCATTAAGTTCAGAATCCTAGTAAAATGAATTTCCACTAAGTGTTGTTGATAAAAGTCAAATCTTGGTTCATGGCCTGACCCAACTTTTTTACTACACTGAAATTTTGTTATATGGATTAGCCCTTACATTCAGTGAGCCATCAGATAAGGCTTGAAAATATTTTGTTACAGTATGTGTGAAAGAGAACTTTGGCCTGTATAACAAAATTCTGAAAACATTGATCCTGAGCATATTTATGAGCAAAATCACCAGCCTTTTTCTAAAATATATTACCTTTTAATATCCACTGAAGTTCTTCACCTACAGTTAAAATTAACCAGAAAACCCAGATATATTTTATGACTCCATTATCAGTCACCTGGAATTCATGCTTTTTAGTCCATGACCTAAACAGAATGAATCAAAAATGGTCACTCTGAGTTTCACTGGATTTAACCAATATGCAACCAGTGCCTTCTGATTCTTTAATTGCCAACTCCTTAAATTATGTTACTGACCTATTTCATCACATAACAAGATCAAGGTTAACCGAGCAAGAGTCTTATATCTTTAAAGATCAACACTGGGAAAGTTATTTGTTTCTGTTACCATTCTGCCCAGAGTCTACCAGGACAATTAAATCAGAAAGCATACCAAATCTGGTCTTTTTAAAATGCAGTCTGTGCTAAGTCGCTCAGTCGTGTCCAACTCTTTGCAACTCTATGGACTGTGGCCCACCAGCCTCCTCCGTCCATGAGCTCCTCCAGGCAAGAATACTGGAGTGGGCTGCCGTGCCTCCTCCAGAGACCTTCCTGAGTCAGTGACTAAGTCCGAGCCTCTTGTCTCCTGCACTGACAGGCAGATTCTTCACCAAAAGCACCACCTGGGAAGCCCAAAATGAGGTCTGGGCTTCATCAAAAGAATGCTTCTACATAATCCTTTGAATTTTACTGAGTGATGCAAAGATGAAGGACAGTTAGAGATTTTCATCAGTAATGCAACATCAGCAATGGCGGTAGATCCAAGAGGCCAGAGTGGTCACCAGCCACGTTGACCAGTGGCAGCAGCAACGGCACTGGTCTCGTAACAAAACCCTTTCTGTGACACATCTGGCTTATTCTCTGCTCCCCAGTTTTCATGGTCCTGCTTGTGTTCCAAGCCTGCTTCTCCAAGCTTCCTACTGATTCAGTAAGCTACTCCAGATCCTCCTAGTAATAAATAATAAATCCCTTTTCAGCTTATCATGGGGCTTCCCTGGAGGCTCAGATAGGAAGGAATCTGCCTGCAATGTGGGAGACCCAGGTTCGATCCCTGGGTTGGGACGATCCCCTGGAGAAGGGCATGGCAACCCACTCCAGTATTCTTGGCTGGAGAATTCCATGGACAGAAGAGCCTGGCGGGCTGCAGTCCATGGGATCATCAGAATTGGTTTATTAGTCTTCAACATATGACTCCAGTATGACACATACCCACTGGGGAAGTATGGTATAATGGACAATAGTGTGGGTGCTCTGACTGCCTGGATTTATATGAGAAGCCTGAGCACAGCACCAAAGATAGCCCCCACTCGTCACAGCTAGGGAAAGCCCATGTGCAATAACGAAGACCCAGTGCAGTCATAAATAATTAAATAAAAAGCAGAGGACACTATGACCCACATTTCCTAAAGAATGTAAGATATAACCTCTTTGGGGCATGAGAAGAGATGTCTAGCTTACTATTGTTGTTCAGTCGCCCACTTGTGTCCAACTCTTTGCGACCCCATAGCCTGCAGCATGCCAGACTTCCCTGCCTTCACTATCTTCCAGAGTTTACTCAAACTCATGTCCACTGAGTCAGTGATGCCATCCAACCATCTCATCCTCTGGCTCCCCCTTCACCTCTTGCCCTCAATCTTTCCTAACATCACGGATAGAGAGACAGAGTTGTATGTATGTTTATAGGTGTGCATTGTATACATTTATGTATTTCGTAGATCTGTCCCCGAGAAGGCATGGAAACAGCAGCAACCCTGTAGCAATGAGCACCCTGCAGCACACAGATCTTGGTTTCTAAACACCAGCCTTCAATGAAAACAAGCAAAGCTCCTTGGGAAAGTGGCTGATTCTAAGTCTGGGGCAGAGAAAGCTAAAAATAAGCCTGAAATATCTTTTAAATAAATGTAAAGAAGGTCTTAAAGAATAACAAAAACATGTCAAAGGGGCAGAGGAGCCAGTGTCAAGCAGCTCCCACCTGCCAAATCTGGGACAATTTGAGTACCAGAATAAATAATGATAGTAATGGACTATAACCAACTGAAAAAAAAAAAAAAAAAGGCATCTATGAGTTCTTGAAGAGAGGAAGAAAGGGAGGGAGAAGAAGGTAATGCTAACTAATGAGTATAAAAGAAATGATGGAATCAGAAAAAATCACCACTTGCCAACTATCAGAGTATAACTGAAGATTTATCAATGAACACTTAAAACTGCTGAGTAAAAGTTAGATGAAGAACAAGATATTAACCATATCTCCATTCATAGTGGATGTTAATTACTTATTAAAATACAAAATATTTATTAATTTTATAATGGAGAAACTTGGCAGAAATGATCTTAGCCAAGTAAAAGTGTAACACCATCAATAATGGAACAGATCAACATTTCGGGACTCCTGAAAGCAGAGGACATTGAGAAGAACAGAGCAAAACTTCAGTGGTGGTCCTATCAAAAATACCTACATGAATCTAATCATGAAAAAACATTTAACACATGCAGATTGAAGTACACTTTACAAAACAGACCCCAATTCTTCAAACACAAGAAAAGACTGAAGACTATTCCAGATTGAAGAAGCCTAAAGGACATGTGGGCTTCCCAGCTGGCTCAGTGGTAAAGAATCTGCCTGCCAATGCAGAAGATGCAGGAGATCTAAAGGTAACATTAATAACATTAATGTTAATTTCCTGATTTTGATGGTTTCCTGTGGCTTCATATGAGTGTCCTTGTTTTTAGGAAATACACACTGAAGTACTTAATAGTAACGTATCAATAGGTCAGCAACTTAATCTCAAATAATTCAGAAAAAATATATCTATATCTATTGATCTGTCTCTCTGTATACATGTATAGAGAGACAGAGATAGAAAGAGGGAAGGCAAAAAGATAAATGGGGTAGAAGTTTATAACGGGAATTTGAGTGAAGAATAAACGGGAGTTCTGTGTGCTATTTTTGTAACCTTTCTGTAAGTTGTAAATTATTCAAAAATAAAAGTTAAAAAAACATATGTTTGTTATAATGTTGTAGTTTATTTAGCATCCAGGTAGTTTTCTCAAGGGAGGGCTTTTGAAACAATCAACTATTCTACTGTTTTTTTTTTTTAAATGTGTGATTATATATGGTACATATTATTTTGTAACCTGCTTTCCTTCCCTTTGATATATCATAGACATCTTTCCAAATTAATAAATTCATGTCTGTAGCACAATTTTTAATGACTGCACAATCTTCTACTGCATGGTCATAAACAATGTATTCAACCATCTGTTACTGGATATTCAAAGTTTCAGATTATTTGCTCTTATAAACAATATTTAAAAAATAAAAAAATAAACAATACTTCAGTAAACCCCTTTATGATTAAGTCTCTGCATATATCATGACTTGTTCCCCAAAGCATTTATTAATTAATTTTTCTCCTCACATTCTTTTTATACACTTTTACTGTTAAAAATTCAAACATTACAGAAACTGAAAATTCCCCATTTAAAAAAAAATAGAACAATTCTTGCACGTACCAGAAAAATAATAATTTGGAAAGCTATTATAAAAGATGACTGACAAATGAAAATGAATTCAAACACCACGACTGCAAATTAGTCAGAATAATGCAAAATTTAACAAAACACACACGCCAGAGCAGTGGCTGGCAGAGTGATGTCACATTAAGAAACCTGATAATAAATGTTTTGACTTATAATGAGGTTTTCAGGAGTAGCAAAAGTGGGTGTACTAGAAACCCAAGATGGATTACACTGCAGATGCTTAATCAATATAACGGCACCACCATCAGAGGCGTGGCCTCCTGTCTTGTCCCCCTTGTCCCTCCTACTGCTGCCACACTCAGAAGACATGGAGGTCATAACCTGACCTTCTGCTTGTCCCTGCCAGCGGGAAAAACAAGTGGCTCAGCCTGGCAGGATTTAGAGAATTCAGCCACTCTGGGAAAGGCCTGGATGCTGACCCAAGGGGACGGAGGAGGTCACGCTGCATTGGTTTTAAAGAGCATCCAAAACAAGGTGACCACTGGCTCCCTGTGCCAGCAAGAACTTGCATCTCAAGAATTCAACTTTTCTCTATCTAAAAGTCTCTTCTTCCTCTCCAGCTCCCACCTAAAGGGAAAACAGATTCTTCATCTTGAGGCTGCTGGCAGCCTGTTAAGCTTTCTGGAAAAAGTACTACTGTAGACATAGAAAAGGGCTAGCCAGATGGCTCAGTGGTAAAGAATCTGCCTGCCAATGCAGGAGACACAGGTTCGAACCCTGGGTCAGGAAAATCCCCTGGAAGAGGAAACTGCTATTTCTGCCAATACTGCAGTCTCCTTGCCTGGGAAATCCCATGGACAGAGAAGCCTGGCGGGCTACAGTCCGTGGGGCTGCCAAGAATTGGACACGACTGAAAGCCTGAGCACAAAAGCATACAGACATAGAAAACTATGCTGGTAAAGCTTTCGTGTATAGAAATTATGATTGAAGTTAAGAACCCAAGTGTTTAAAGACTATATCACCCATCTAAAAGCCACAAAGTAGATTTCCCTTTATATTTCATGCTATTCAAAGGCACTTAAAAATAATTGTTAACGAACATATCTAAGCAATTATTTTTTGAGTACCAGAAAGATGTTCAACACTGTGCAAGAGTGGCCTGAAAATCACTCTTAAGATAATTATATGTACAGTAAAACACTTAATATAAAATTACACAGCAACCTTCTAATCTAAGGAAGTCACAAAATGTTCAAGAACAGTTTTCATCCACTAAGGCAACTAATTAATCTTGAAAGACTAAAACAGAGATGAACCTAAAACACTAGGTAGTAAAATAACAACCTACAAGAGATAAAACACACACATTTTTGTCAATAGTATTTGAAGTTTTGAAGAATCATAGCATAAAAACAAAAACCATAAAAGCATACAGCAGTCGTAAGTATCTCCAGAGGGTTTCTGTTATAAACAACCCTCAAAACAGAAAGTCCAGGTTATAGATTATGTGATTCCTCCCCCCAAAAAAGTGTCTATAGATTTAGAGATTGCTTTTCTCATAAGATATTATGATTAACAGCTCTACAAAACAAAGAAAAACCCTAACTTCTTTTAGGAGATATTCTTTCTACCACCCTTCTTTTGTAAAACTAAGCAAATAAGAAAAATAAATTGGGGGAATACATGTAACTCCATGGCTGATTCATGTCAATGTATGACAAAACCCACTGCAATGTTGTGAAGTAATTAGCCTCCAACTAATAAAAATAAATGAAAAAAAAAAGAAAAAGAAATTGTACCATCCTAAAGCTCCTGAGAGTCTCGAGGCATGTACTCCACAAACCAAGTTTAGGAGAGCTGATGAACCGAACAGGGTAGGGACATCCTTGGTGGGCCAGTGGTTAAGAATCTGCCTTGCAATGTAAGGGATGAGGGTATGATTCCTGGTTGGGGAACTAAGATTAAGACTTAGTTGCCCAATGGCTTGGGGCAACTAAGTCCACACGCCATAACTAGACAGACTGTGCACCTCAACAAAGATCCCATGTACTGCCACGAAGACAACACGGCTGAATAAATAAACTAGTAAAAGAAAAAAATAACAAAACAACTGCCAAAAAATGGGGCTGAACAGGGTCAAAGGTAAGTGAGGCTGTGGATACAGAAGACAACGATAATCCCAGATGTGATTCTGAACACATAATGCTCGGAAAATGTCCCAGACGCAGCCACCTTTAGAGTCACAGGGGGCCCCTGGAGACTGCCTGCAATACAGGGGATGCTGGTTCTTTCCCTGGGCCAGGAAGATCTCCTGGAGAAGGAAATGGCAATCCCCTCCAGTACTCACGCCTGGGGAATCCCAGGGACAGAGAAGCCTGGCGGGCAATAGTCCATGGGGTCTGAAGAGTCGGATACGACTTAGTGGCTAAACCCCCAGCACCTGCTCGTGCTTCTGTGTGGAATGGGTTTCCAAAAACTAGTAACACCAGCTCTAGGTCCTGGAAGATGCTTGAATCTGATAGTCTTTCCATGTCACTGGTAATACATTAGGTAAATACATGCAGCAGAGAGTGGTCATAAAAAAGTTTAAAAAAATTGAAAACCTCTGTATATTTACAGAGCATGGAATGCATTTAACTTTCAAAACCTGCTCAGTAAGATTTATGATGTGATGAACCTCTTCTGGTGAATTCTTTCTTCAAAGAACTGTTTAAGGAATGCAACTGAGGTGTCAACCTCAATATCATCATTAAAAAATACCATATTACAAGGACTTATCATGGGAATAATACACACAGACAAGGAACAATACCAAATACAAAATCACAGGCCATTATAGCTGGAAATGCCCGTAGAAAATCCTTATGTCTTACCCCCTCACTAGTAACTTATTATTTTATTTTTTGGCCACACAGCACACCATGTGGGATCTTAGCTCCCCAACCAGGGATCGAACTAACATCCCCTGTACTGGAAACCTGGAAGCACAGTCTTAACCACTGGACCACCAGGGAAATCCCTGGTAGCTTATTTAGATGGAGGGAGGCAGACAGAAGAGAAGCGCTCACAGACCAGGTGTAAATTAGCTAAATGATAAATACTAAAACCTACGTCTCTAGAATTCTTCTTCATCAACTCAATGCCTCTGCTATGTCGTTACTTCCCTTGGCAACACAGACCTTCATCAGGAGGAGGGGGAGAGACAGGAAACCACAGTGGGCATGGAGAGATTCATCTGGGCCAAGCAAAATGATGACCAATTTGTGGACATCATCTAATTTAATCCCTATTACTAATATAAGCCCATGAAGCAGATGCCACGATGCCTGTTTTACAGAAAAGGAACAGAAGGTAGAGAGAGGCTAAGTGACTTATCTAAGAGCAAACAGCTACTAACAATAGCACCAGGATTCCAACCAGGGTTTGTCTAATGCAAAGACTTTGCAAAGACCCAAAGATTTCCGGTCTCCTGGAGCAATCCCCCACCTTCTTGCTTGCGTGCATGCTAAGTCACGTCAGTTGTGTCCGACTCTTTGCGATGCTATGAATCACTCCTCTGTCCATGGGAATCTCCAGGCAACCCTACTGAGTGGGTTGCCATGCCCCCCTCCAGGGGATCTGCCCAACTCAGGGATCAAACTTCTTGTCTCTCATATCTCCTGCAATGGCAGGTGGGTTCTTTACCACTAGCACCACCTGGGAAGCACCCCCACCCTTCTTACTCCACAGTGTATTTGTCCTGGGCACTTTCTGGGTCTGACTATGACTCCAGTGATGGTTGGCTCATCTGGCCAGCTGACCCCACCTCTCTCTGGGTCCAGCACAGGACAACTACTCTCTTCACCTAAGGCACATTCTTCCCAGGGAGAGGAGAACTAGCCTCCCAAGAGCACAGAAGTAGATGCCTTTCTGGCTAAACTCAACAGAGTAACACTCTTCCTTAAGCCTCCTGTTGACAGCCAACTGCAGAACCAGGCTCAATAAACAACAAACACATGGGAAATATGATTTGTATTAATTAATGAATATGCAAATTCAAGAATGCTTCAGTTATGCGGCACCTAATTCCCAAGTGGTACCAGTGGTAAAGAACCCGCCTGCCAATGCAGGAGATGCAAGAGATGCAGGAAGATCCCCTGGAGGAGGAAATGGCAACCCACTCCAGTATTCTTGCCTCGAGAATCCCATGGACAGAGGATCCTGGAAGGCTACAGGCCATAGGGTCACAGAGAGTCAGACACAACTGAGCATGCATGCCTAAACTATGTAGAATCAAGAACTAGAAGCGTGTTTTCTTTTTTTAAAAAAAAAAGTTGCTCCAAGTTAGTGCTTCTCCTTAGGAATATATGGGATGGCTGGGGGGGATGTGGAATCCAAATGATCTGGAGTGACTTTCAGTGTAGACCCTGCTCCTCTCTAAATCCAGCCCCCAATTCTGACAGTACACAGAATCGGGGACATGTCCTGGATTCTGTGAGGCAGGGATCTGAGGCAAATAATCTGAGGATGTCTGAGAACCACCAAGACATTCCACATCCTGCCCAGTCAGAACTACTTCCCGAGCAACAAGTTAGATGGTGTCCATTTCTCTGCCCAGATGGAAAGGAGTGAGGGAAGGACAGTGAAATGAGCTGACAGTAAAAAGCCTAAGAGCAAAGGACCAGGCACAACGACAATAACAAAGATGTTTCAACAAAAATATATTTGAACTGTAAAAAAAAAAGCACAGCAGCCTGGACCATTAGCTATGGGACCATCAGCTATGGGACCGTCAGCTATGGGACCATCAGCTATGGGACCGTCAGCTATGGGACCATCAGCTATGGGACCGTCAGCTATGGGACCATCAGCTATGGGACCGTCAGCTATGGGACCGTCAGCTATGGGACCGTCAGCTATGGGACCGTCAGCTATGGGACCGTCAGCTATGGGACCGTCAGCTATGGGACCGTCAGCTATGGGACCGTCAGCTATGGGACCATCAGCTATGGGGCAAGTCATCTCCCAGACTTCAGCCCCTGAGAGCATCACTGTGTTCCAGAATAATACACAGGCTGACCTCAGTGATACTTTGGTTCAGTTTCATATCACCGCAATAAACCAAGTAATGGAATAAAATGAGTCACGTGAAATTTTTGGCTTCCCAGTGCATGCAAAGTTATGCTTATGCTATACTGTAGTGTATTAAGTGTACAGTAGCATTATCTCTAAACAAAACAGTGTACATACCTTAAAGTAAGAAATACTTTACTGCTAAAAAATGCTAACCATCATCTGAGCCTTCAGCAAGTCACAATCCTTGTATAATAGTAACATCAAAGACTACTGGTCATAGATCGCCATCATATAATAATAATAACAATGAAAAAGTTTGAAATAATGTAAGAATTTCCAAAATGTGACCCAGAGACATGAAGCAAATTAATGCTGTTGGGAAAACAGTGCCTACAGACTTGTTCAACTCAAGGTTGCCCCAAACTTTCCGTTTGTAAAAATCTGTGACGTGCAATATTGGAGCAAAGCAAATCAAATGAGGTGCCTGTAATCACTGATACAACTGTTATGAATGACCTAAACAAAAATAAGCTGTACTTAATAGAACAAGTAAATGAAGTCGGGGAAATGAAAATATTAATGGATTTCTAAAATGGCTGGATTCTCTGCTATGGTGAAGATTCACTGATTTTTTTTAGGCTGTGCTGAGTCTTAGTCGGTACACTGGCTTTTCTCTAGTCATGGCAAGCAGGGGCTACTCTCTAGATGCAATGTGAGGGCTTCCCATTGTGGTGGCTTGTCCTGTTGCGAAGCATGGGTTATGGGGCACACAGGCTCAGTAGTTGTAGCCCACGGGCTTAGTTGCTCCAAGGCATAGAATCTTCCCAGATCAGGGATCAAACCCATGTCGCCTGCACTGGCAGATGGATTCTTTACCACTGAGCCACCAGGGAAGCCCAGATTCACTGACTTTGAATGTTTGCTTATATGAAACTAATCAATGAAAAGCATCATTTCATGGGGAATAATTTTAGTGGGGAAATGGAATGTAGGGTTCCCAAGTCAGACAGACTCAGGTCCCCCACTCTGGAGATTTAGTCCTCAGCACAGGTAATGGCCAAAATCAGTGTAGACAGGAGGTTTCCAAAAAAGTGTGCAGGGCCTGAGAAGTTGAGAGTTTGCTGGGACAGAGCCCGAGGATCGACACTTCAGTGAAGACAGGGGAGGTGGAGGAGCTTGCAACAAGACATAGGAGGCATCAGAAACACAAAGGAAAACCTGAAGATCGAGGAATCAGCAAAGCCGTGACAAGAGAGTGTTTCCAGGAAGAAACTGTCCCTTGTGTCAACTCTTTCTGGGCCACAGAACTAAATGACTGAAGAGTATCCCCAGGCACAGCAAGATAAGAGGCCACTGGTGTCTTGGAAAAAACAAATTCAAGGGAACAAGTAAACATGACTATTTTAAGAATTTCAGCCATGAAAGGGAGAACAGAAAGGGAGACTAAGCTGGGGATGAGCAGGAATAGAGCCAGTGGGCTTTTCTTTTAATGTAGGAACTTTTGGATATCTGCTGGGATGCTGATGGGAGGAAAGAGCAGACACTGGCGGAGGCCACGGGAGAAAAAAATGGCACATAAAAGGACTAAGGTCATGAAACTATGAGAAGAGGTGAGAGTCTCAGAGCAGCTGGGGAAGTGAACACAGGAGGAGGAAGAGGAGAAGGAAAAGGGGAGCAGAGGACTTTGAGGAAGTTCCTGCCTAACAGATGTATTTTCTCTGAGAAGTAGTAAGAAGGTCATTTGCCAAGACTTAAGGAGCCTCAAGGTGGTGGAGGGTGTCCCAGGTGGCACTAGAGGTAAAGAACCCACCTGGCAAGGCAGAAGATGTAAGAGACGTGGATTCGATTGCTGAGTTGGGAAGGTCTCCTGGAGAAGGAAATGGCACCCCACTCCAATATTCTTGACTGGAGAATCCCATGGACAGATGAAGCCTGGTGGACTATAGCCCATAGAGTCACACAGAGTTGGACACGACTAAAGTGACTTAGCATGCATGCAAGGTGGGTGGAAAAGTTAAAAGTTTGAGGAAGTAGATTTTATCTATTTTTCTGACTTGAGTCATTTTTTCAAATCTGTATTGAATTTGTTACAATATTGCTTCTGTTTTATGTTTTGGTTTTTTGGCCACAATGCATGTGGGATTTTAACTCCCTGGCCAGGGAATGAACCCATACCCCCTGCACTGGAAGCTGAAGTCTTAACTATTGCACCACTGGGGAAGTCCTGAGGAAGTAGATTTTAAATGACCACCAAAGTGAATCCAAGCAGAGGAATAGCAAGTCCTTCTCATATCTCCCCTCTGAGTTCAGATCCTAAACTGTGAACCCCTGTGACCATGAGAAATGGTGAAGATACACTCTGAATGGCCAGGTTTTAAAAATGGGATTCTTTCTCTTGTGCTTTAACCAGTATCCTCCACACCTTAGTGCAAAGAGAAGAGGGACCTAGATTGGAATGTCTAACAGTCTCACAGACACCTCCATCAGCAAATTCCAAGAAATCGATGATAGGTTCATATTTTAGAAAACAGCTAACATTAAAACATGACACTGAAAAACACAGTATGTAATCAAATTCTGAACTGAAATTAAGACAAAATATTGCAGTGAAAAAGGGCCCAAGACGTTTGCAGGCTTCTAGTTAGAATTAAATTTCTAGTATTCAATGGTCCTTTTCAATTTGTTTGGGGTCAAGAGGTTATTAACACCATAAAAAGAGTTAATAGAAAAGTATGGTCTGGGACAAAGATATGTTATTATATTTTACATGAATGTCTGTTATTGGGGAATTATCAGTTCTTAAAAACAACCATTCCTGCTTCATTAAGGGAAAGCCAATTACATCAAATCTCATCTCCTATTGTATTTGATTTTCCAATTAGTAGTATTCTAGAGACAGGAGCACAAGTCATAATACAATCTATACTTCTATGTCTATAATTACTTAATACAAGATAAAGAACACACAGTTTTTTATCCAACTAAATGACACAGAGTTTATTTCTAAATTTGCCCTAACCTAGTAGTTTTGCAGGAGATGTAAGAGATGTGGGCTCAGTCCTTGGGTCAGGAAGATCCCCTGGAGGAGGAAATGGCAACACACTCTAGGAACCCCATGGAGAGAGGAGCCTGGGGGGCTACAGCCTACAGGGCTGCAAAGAGTCAGAGATGACTGAGGCAACTTAGCACATAATGCTTACTCATTTTTTTTCCTACTCTAGCTTTAAATCTGAACTGAAAGCTGTTACAAGAAGACAAGCAGAATTAATATATAGGGACTAGGGACATCTACTTAAAACAAGCCATTTAAGCATGGTTGTAAACGCCCAAGGCACACATGACCCACAAGCCAAGGAACAAGAATCGAAAGCACAAAAAGATATTTGTGCACTGTCAAGAACTGAAACCTGGACTATCCTGGCAGTCCAGTGGTTAAGAATTCGCCTGACAATGCAGGGGACATGGGTTCAATCCCTGGTCCAGGAAGATCCCACCTGCCTCAGGGCAATTAAGCCCATGCTCCACAATACGAGAAGCCACTGCAGTGAGAAGCCCGTGACTACAACGAAGAGTAGCCCCCACTCACTGCAACTAGAGAAACGGCCACAAAAAAGCAACAATTACCCAGCAGAGCCAAAAACAGACAAACATATAAATAACGCAGAATCTGAAAAATAAAATATTGAAACCTGGCAAGGATTTAAAAATGTTGGTGGGTACAGATGGGAGTATCAGACAACGGGAACAAGCTGACATTTTTTCCTAGACCCTTCAGAAGTACTGTGGGCTTCCCGGGTAGCTCAGCTGGTAAAGAATCCGCCTGGAATGCGGGAGACCTGGGTTTGATCCCTGGGTTCTCCGCTGGAGAAGGGAAAGGCTACCCACTCCAGTATTCTGGCCTGGAGAATTCCATGGACTGTCTATTCCATGGGGTCGCAAAGAGTCAGACACGACTGAGTGACTTTCACTTTCACTCAGAACTGCTGTACTAGTGACTGGATTCTCCTGGAACACAGTGATGCTCCCCAGAGGCTACGGAAATCTCTGAGACAAGCTGCCCCATAGCTCATGGTCCAGATTGCTGTGCCTTTTGACTTCATACTTATTTTTATTTAAATGTTGCTATTGTTGTTTTGCCTCAACTGTTTTAAAAACTAATTATTTTGACTGGGTCTTCATTGCAACACGAGGGCTTCTCTGGTCGCAATACACTACATTCTGTTGTTGAGGCATGAGGACTCTGGAGCGCATGGCCTTAGTAGCTGTGGTGAAATTGCTTAGTTATGGCCTATGGGATCTAGCTCCCTGACCAGGGGTCAAACTTGGACCGCCTGCTTTGGGAACATAGAGTCTTAGCCACTGGACCATCAGGGAAGTCCCCTTGCCTCAACTTTTGCTGTCAAGTTTTTTAAGATCGCATCCTACTTAGCTTATGTGGCACAGTCTCTTTCTGAACCAGTATTTCCCTCACTCCTTTCCACTTAGGCACAGAAATGTGTACCATCTAACGTATAAAGAATGAATGGAAACACAGTGAATATTCCAAGCCAAATGATAACATTTTCCAGCTTCACTGGCAGTCAAGTCTGACCATGGAACTGGCTTTGGGCCCATGAAGTGTAAGCAAAGATGGTGTGTGAGATCTAGAGACAGGACAAGTCCCTATTTCCTGTCGTCTGGGAGACAAGTGTAAGGGCTGGAGCTTCAAAATCCATTGTACACAATGGAGTGGTCTTGAGGCTGAGATCAGACACTATGATCTTTGGAAGCCGAAGGTAAAAGAAGCTCAGGTCTCTGAGAACTCTGAGGGACTACCACAATACTCCTGAAATATCTACACCTAGACTTTACGTGAGAGGGCTTCCCAAGTGGCTCAGGGGTGAAGAATCTGCCTGGCAATGCAGGAGACATGGGTTCGATCCTTGGGTCAGGAAGATCCCCTGGAGGAGGGCATAGCAACCCACTCCAGTAGTCTTGCCTGGAGAATCCCATGGACAGAGGAGCCTGGTGGGCTACAGTCCATGAAGTCACAAAAGAGGCAGACAGGACTGAGTGACTAAGCATGAACATAGATATTACATGACAGAGTAAATCCTTGAGCATTTAAACCACTGACTGAATCTTTGCTGCTGCCTAACCAAAAGCAATTTTTAATGGATAAACAATGGAATTAGAATTTACAGAAGATGAGCTAGATGGATTGATGGATAGAGTCTAGAGATACCTATGAGATATTGGTAAGTACAACAGTTAGGTTAAGGGAAAATACATTAAACATGATCCTATTTTTAATTCTAACTTTTTCACTTTTTACAAAAATATTTATTTTAAACTTTACAAAATGGTAGGAGTTGCATGTGTGTATATGTAGGGGAAATGGCTTTGAAAGTTGTGTACTGCAGTGTTATCAAGGGTTATTTGTAGGGGAGGAGATTAAGTAGAACACCTACTTCCTTTATTACTGGTTAATTACAAATTACCCTTGGTAATTAGAATAAAATATGCCATTTATTTGTTATCCACATAGCTAAAGAGACAATACATTATTCTGATTTTATCCTATGATTTCATTAAAATTTTTCAGTTAAGCTACATATTACAATGATTTTTTTTTTCTAAATACAGAATTGTACTTATTTTAGCTATCAACAATCTCTGTGCGGTAGGAAATGGCAATCTCCATGCTAGTCTTCTTGTCTGGAAAAACCTGGCAGGCTACAGTCCATGGAGTCAGAAAAGTCAACATGATTGAGCACATCCTACCTCCTTTGATTAAGTAATGTATCAATGCTATTAGTTCAGCTTCAGCAATTTTAACATATATACTGCAATAATATAAGATGTTAGTGATACAGGAGACTGTATGTAGGGGGGTATGCACAGAGGGTATAAGTTCAATTCAGTTCAGTCACTCAGTCGTGTCCGACTCTTTGAGACCCCATGAACCGCAGCACGCCAGGCCTCCCTGTCCATCATCAACTCCCAGAGTCCACCCAAACCCATGTCCACTGTGTCAGTGACGCCATCCAGCAATCTCATCCTCTGTCGTCCCCTTCTCCTCCTGCCCCCAATCCCTCCCAGCATCAGGGTCTTTCCCAATGAGTCAGCTCTTCACATGAGGTGGCCAAAGTACTGGAGTTTCAGCTTCAGCATCAGTCCTTCCAATGAACACCCAGGACTAATCTCCTTTAGGATGGACTGGTTGGATCTCCAAGCAGTCCAAGGGACTCTTGGGAATTGTATACTTTCTGCTCAATTTTCCTGTAACTTAAAACCACTCTAAAAAATAGTCTATTATCTTAAAAAAAAAAAATCTCTAAGTATATAAAATATATTTAAGGCAGAAGTAAAATCAATTTCTTAAAAAAAGGAAATAGCTTGTTACTGGACTGGGGATGTCTTACTGTAATTGACTTGACAGTAAATCACAAATCTTGAAGGTGAATACATAATAAAATACAAAGGAGCTATGTTCAAGAACAGGAGTAAAAACAGACTTGTAAACTAATCAATAATCCCACATCCTCAAAATCCACAAAGATTAACATAAGAAAGGGAAGTTTCCTCCAGCATATTAAAATAAACTCTGCATAAAATACTTGCCTGGGGTGATTTTTATACTGAGTAACAAAACAACAGAGAATAGAACAAAAGTTAATAATTCACTGCTTGGAAATAACTGATTCCTTAAAAGGGATCTAAAAAGTTCATGCAGGCGGGCAACTGCCCAGAGTTACGAGGGACAGGATGAGCAGTCTTAGTTGTGTTTTCTCCTCCATTCACCCTCTGATCTAGTGACTTGTGATCTAGAACAGTGACTTCCAAACCACGCTGCCTCTTTTCAGATCCTCGCCATCTGACTGACCAGGGAATAACTGAGTCTCTTCTTGGGTAAGCATGTGCACTTACCTTTCCACTGGCCTGTCAGCACCAAGGTCCTATTAATCACCACATCAATTTCCGTAGCTCCATCTTCCACGGCCAATCTGATCTCTTCTAATCGTGTTTTCAAATGAGTCTGTCCAGCTGGAAAGCCAGTGGCCACTAGCAGAGAAAGAAGGAAGGAAGGGAGAAAGGAAAGAAGAGAAGGAAGGAGACAAATTTCAGTTGGTCAGTATCTCAACAATTTCAGACCAAAAAAAATCAGTGTTCAGACCAAAGTATAAATGACACTTTAGAACTTCATGCATACCTTACAAAGTGAACTGTGAAGAAACTAAATGCGATCTCATATAGTACTGACATTAGGATAAATACTAGTGGTATATCTTTTGGAAGATCTGAAATTAAGCTGCTGGCAGAGATGCTAATGGGGGAGCTTTAGGAAAATGGTGATTAAGAAGCTATGTCATCATCACAGTGATACTCATAAAGTAGTAGCAGTAGCCCTGTGGATGGACACTAGTTAATTACGGAGCCTACTCTAGACCAAGTTGGCTATCACTGTTATGACTTATTCATATTTATAGCTGTTGCAACCAAATGGAAATACAGGTTCCATCCACTGCCCATCTTCAAATGAACAGTCAAGCAGATGAGGACAAAGGGGAGATACTGCATGATGGAAAAGCACCTAATTAGCCCACAAAACTGGAGCAGCGGTGAAGAACTGGGCCAAGTATAAAAGTGAAAGTGAAAATCACTCTGTCATGTCCAACTCTTTGTGACCCCATGGACTATACAGTCCATGGCATTCTCCAGGCCAGAATACTGGAGTGGGTAGCCTTTCCCTTCCCCAGGGGATCTTCCCAACCCAGGGATCAAACCCAGGTCTCCCATATTGAACAGAAGGAAAATAAAAACACAATGACACTTTTGGAAAAAGTATTAACATTTTTAACATGCTCATCACTGATTTCATTCTTGTGTTTAAAAGTAACCTTTCATGTTTCTTTGATGTTATTAAATTCTTTGGGTCTGCTACCTTAGAGGAAAGCATGTTTCCCTGTTGTATAAAGGAAAAGCTGAAGTGATTGAACCTAATGAAAAATATTAAAAAGCAGAGGTAATGCCTTGCTGACAAAGGTCCGTCTAGTCAAAGCTATGGCTTTTCCAGTGGTCATGTATGGATGTGAGAGCTGGACCATAAAGAAAGCTGCGTGCTGAAGAATTGATGCTTTTGAACTGTGGTGTAGGACAAGACTCTTGAGAGTCCCTTGGACTGCAAGGAGATACAACCAGTCCATCCTAAAGGAGATTAGTCCTGAATAGTCATTGGAAGGACTGATGCTGAAGCTGAAACTCCAATACTATGGCCACCTGATGTGAAGAACTGAGTCATTGGAAAAGACCCTGATGCTGAGAAAGATTGAAGGCAGGAGGAGAAGGGGACGACAGAAGATGAGATGGTTGGATGGCATCACTGACTCAATGGACATGAGTCTGAGCAAACAACCTGAGCTGGTGATGGACAGGGAGGCCTGGCATGCTGCAGTTCATGGGGTCGCAGAAAGTCAGACAAGACTGAGCGACTGAACTGAACTGAATGAAAAATGAAAAGTGATTAAGGTGAAGCTGCCAAATACTTCAGGAATCTTCATGAATAGGCTCTATTAATATATAAATACTGCATACTTTGTTTCTCTTGATGTGTCCCTAACAAAATAAATTAATGATCTTCTCAGCTTCCTTCTTTAAACCACCAGGATATCCCTCTAATATCTTTTAAAAGGAGAATCTAATTTAATATCTATCTATCCATTTGTAAACACACACACACAGGGAAGCATTCAGGAGGACTTTCCCCTCCTTCATGCCTTGTTTTCCTACTGCATCTTTCTTTAAGTCAGTAACTCTTGAACATACCCTCTTTTATCATTCAGGTTTGGGGGTGGCTCTTGTCATCTCCCACAAGTACTATGATCAGTATAACTCCATTTTAATCCCCCTTAATTTATCCACTACCATCCCCTAACTTATTACATTATGAAGTAGATCACGGCATTCTCTACTTAACATCTCTTGGTATCTTCCCCATCAACAAAATAAAACCCAAATACCACAGCCTGCTAAGGTTTCCCCATGCGGTCTGGCCCCCACCTACCTCTCCAGCTTCAACTCCCCAGCTCTCCCTTCGTCCTACCATAGGAAGCAACACCTGCAAACTCATTTCAGTTCCCTGAACGCACTTCTGCACTTTCACGCATGCTAGCTCCTCTGCTGGAAATGCCACTCCTTAGCTTGCATGGGTGCTAAGTCGCTTCAGTCGTGTCCGACTCTTTGCGACCCTATGGACCACAGCCCGCTAGGCTCCTCTGTTCACTGGATTCTCCTGGCAAGAATACTGAAGTGGGTTGCCATGCTCTCCTCCGGGGAATCTTCCTGACCCAGGGATCGAACCAGCTTCTCTTGTATCTCCTGCATTGGCAGGTGGGTTCTTTACCACTAGCGCCACCTGGAAAACCCACTCCCTAGCTTATCCACTCTCTAAACATCTCCTTATCCTTAAGACCCAATGCAGTTACATCTCTTTGATGCAGCCCCTTACCCTCTGAGCGTCACCATCCTCTGCAGAATAAATCACACTGCACTCAGAGTTAAAACTGTATCTTCTGCATAGTTTTATTATTACATTTTACAAAAAAATTATGTGTCCTACATTATGATTTTTTTTTTTTTAACTTGACAATTCCTCCTTCACAACTGAATTTCCTTTAAGGGCGAACCTGCATCTCCTGCACTGGCAGGCAGATGCTTTTACCACTGAGTCACTGGGAAAGCCCACGGCTCTGTAGTCTTAGGAATTAATATCATGTCTGCTACTCAACAGGCAACTGACAAATATGAAAAGAATGAATAAATACAATCAATTAAATAGACAAGACTGGTTAAAATCATAATATAAAACTATATGGGATTTCCCAAGTGGCTCAGTAGGTAAAAAATCTGCCTGCCCATGGAGAAGATGCAGGAGAGGCAGGTTAGATCCCTGGAGAAGGAAAAGGCAACCCACTCCAGTATTTTTGCCTGGAAAATCCCATGGACAGAGTGGCTGGTGGGTTACAGTCCATGGTGTTGCAAAGAGTTGGAAATGACCGAGCACAGTACAGCAGCATAAAATCATATAGACAGGGACTTCCCTCGTGGTCCAGTGGTTAAGAATTCGCCTCGCAATGCAGGGGACACGCGTTTGTCCCTGGTGTAGGAACTAAGATCCCACATGCCTCAGGCAATGAACCCACACACCACAACTACCGAAACCCACACACCCGGAGCCTGCGCTCTTCAACAAGAGAAGCCACTGCAGTGAGATGCAACTAGAGAGTAGCCCCGCTCACGGCCAACTAGAGAAAGTTAAAGTGCATCAGTGAATATTCAGCACAGTCAAAAATAAATAAAATAAAGTAACTGCGCAGATAATACCCCAAGGTGTCTGAGTTGAAGGGAAACACACTGAAAAAGCGACCAGAGAAAGCACAGACGTTACCTGATGCCACTGGGATGTCACAGCCTGCAGCCTTTAGAGCTTTCACTGCATCACACACGCGGGCAGGATAAACGCAAACGGCAGCAGTGGTGATGCCTATGGAGAAAGGAGGCATGACGGCCTACTTCACGTGAAGTTCAAGCCACACAATATGCTTTTAATTATTATTTATACTTCAACATTGGCAGAAATAAAAATCAGAGAAAAAGTAATCCTCCTACGACATTGCAACAAATTAAAAGGCTTTTACTTTCCACATTCCCTTCTAGTTCTTGACAACATGGATCATTTTCTCATCCTTAGAGAATAAAATATTTTTAATACATTGTTCCTGGGGGTTAATACAGTACCATTTGTTGAAAAAATATCCTAAATGGTAAACTTCGTGGCTTTGACTCAAAGTGTTTTATTTCATGTAGATAACAAAATCTAAGTTTTTACCGGGTTCATACAGGACAGTAGATGAAGAAAACTATAAGTGAACCTTGCAAGATAGTACAGGCAGACCTAGGAGATAGTGCAGGTTCAGTTTCAGATCACCAAAATAAAGCAAGTATCACAATAAAATGAGTGACAGGAATTTTTTGGTTTCCTGGTGCATATAAAAGTTATGGCTACCCTATATTGTAGTCAATATTAAATGTACAAGAGCATTATCTTTAAAAAGTACATACCTTAAAGTTAAGGTATGTACTTTTTAAAAACCTAATGCCAAATAATTACAATCAAAGATCACTGATCACAGATGACCATAACGAGTATTACAATAACGAAAAAGTGTGCATTACTGAGACAATTATCAAAATATGACAGAGACAAGAAGTCAGCAAATGCTGTTGGGAAAACAATGCCAACAGAGTTGCTCAATGTAGGGTTGCCACAAACCTTCAATATGTAAAACACACAGGGTCTGCCAAGTGCAATAAAACAAGGTATCCCTGCACTGCAAAATGACATGTCACTAATCCTATTCTCTCTTTTGTAGAAAATAATAAAATCTGGATCTGGAGCCCCCAGTTTGAGGAATAAGCTCTTAAATTAAAAAATCAAAGAGACACTATAAAACTGTAGTATAAGACTCATATAAAGCTGCTGCTTTTAAGTGTTATAAATGGCAGATGTTTTATTGTCAACATAAAAGAAACATACTAAATAGTTTAACTGGACATGGAACAACAGACTGGTTCCAAATAGGAAAAGGACTACGTCAAGGCTGTATATTGTCACCCTGCTTATTTAACTTATATGCAGAGTACATCATGAGAAATGCTGGGTTGGAGGAAGCACAAGCTGGAATCAAGATTGCTGGGAGAAATATCAATAACCTCAGATATGCAGATGACACCACCCTTATGGCAGAAAGTGAAGAACTAAAGAGCCTCTTGATGAAAGTGAAAGAAGAGAGTCAAAAAGTTGGCTTAAAGCTCAACATTCAGAAAACTAAGATCATGGCATCCAGTCCCATCACTTCATGGCAAATAGATGGGGAAACAGTGGCTGACTTTATTTTTCTGGGCTCCAAAATCACTGCAGATGGCGATTGCAGCCATGAAATTGAAAGACGCTTGCTCCTTGGAAGGAAAGTTATGACCAACCTAGGTAGTATATTAAAAAGCAGAGACATTACTTTGCCAACAAAGGTCCGTCTAGTCAAGGCTATGGTTTTTCCAGTGGTCATGTATAGATGTGAGAGTTGGGCTATAAAGAAAGCTGAGAGCTGAAGAATTGATGCTTTTGAACTGTGGTGTTGGAGAAGACTCTTGAGAGTCCCTTGGACTGCAAGGAGATCCAACCAGTCCATCCTAAAGGAGATCAGTCCTGGGTGTTCATTTGAAGGACTGATGTTGAAGGTGAAATTCCAATACTCTGGCTACCTGATATGGAAAGCTGGCTCACTGGAAAAGACCCTGATGTTGGGAAAGATTGAGGGCAGGAGGAGAAGGGGACAACAGAGGATGAGATGGTTGGATGGCATCACCAACACAATGGACATGGGCTTGGGTGGACTCCGGGAGTTGGTGATGGACAGGGAGGCCTGGCGTGCTGCGGTTCACGGGGTCGCAAAGAGTCGGACATGACTGAGTGACCGAACTGAAACTGAAATGCTATGCAGCTGTTTAGATCTATAAGTTATCTATTAACACAAACTATTTGTGAAAATATACCTGCATTGGGCCAATGCAGCATTAGTTGCATTCATTAGAGACAGGCACCTAGGAACCACTGAAAGATCCCTTCATGGTTTAGATCTGGCTTCTAAAACTAGCCCATTGAGGACCAAGGCACACTGTCCTCTCACCCTCCAGGTCTCAGTTTTCACATTTAGAAACAAGGGCATTAACTCTCAAAGTCTCCTCCATTTCTAAAATGTTGAGGTTCTAAACTTACGGCAACTTTAGAAAGTCCTTTCTTTCATGTACATGAAGAGAGTGAATATAACTTTTTTTTCAAAAGATCTAACCCAATATACAAGCTGGCACTATTTCCCATTTGTATTTTATTCTCAAAAGCATTTCATTTACTCACAGAAAATACTTTATGTATGAGATGTGATTATTAAGTAATGAGACTGGCTTTTTCACACGTGGCTAGGGAATCAGAATCATAGTATTTGAGTCACTAGACAGAAAATTTCCAAAACTGAAGAACTAGAACGAAAAATAAAGAAACTCAATACTTGCAACTTTAATCCATGATGGGAAAGAACTGACCTAAAAATGAGACTCAGATTCTCTCTCTGCTGTTTTTCAGAGAAGAATCTCAATTATTATTAGAATTATTACAATTCTATCACAGATTTTATTGTTACTATCATTTCAGCATCCAAATCTTAAGTCTTCTTAGATTCAGTGATTGCTACTGTAAAAAAGGTAAACACCAGACAGACTGTACACATTACCTTTATCATGCATATTTAAAGCTTTTAAGAGGTCTTCCCGGATTGGATACTTGGCTTTATAACACAGCCTTTGAATGTTGGAAGCTGTGTCATCACCTGAAAGTGTAGTAAGATCTATACAGGTAACAGCCTTCAGGAGCCATGCAGCCTGGTTTGAAGAAAGTAAAAGCAAGTTTAAAAAAAAAATAAAATCTCCAATTCAGTTAGTTAGTAGAAAACCATTAGGTACATATGGGTGCTAAAATCTCATGTCTAGGGACTTTACTGGTAGTCTAGTGGTTAAAACTTCACCTTCTAAGGTAAAAAGGGGTTTAAATTCAATCCCTGGTAGGGGAGCTAAGATCCCATATGCCTTGGGGTCAAAAAATCAAAACATTAAAAAAAGAAAATACACTGTAACAAGGTCAAAAAAGACCAAAAGAAAAAAAAAAGGTCCACATCAAAAAAAAATCTTTAAAAACAAACTGCTTTAAATAAAATAAAATCTCCTGTCTATGCTATTCTGAGGCATACATTCTGATGTGTTCAAGCTTAACCAAAAAGATGAATGTTACATAGAGTAAAATAAAAGGGGAAAAATAGCTTATAAACTTTTTTTCTTCCACAGATAACCCAAATGGAAATTCCTAATAGAACAAGTCTCCCCACATGTGACTTTTGCATCTCAACCACAAGGAGACTCAGAGGTGGGTTGCCATTTCCTTCTCCAAAGGATCTTCCTGACTCAGAGATGGAACCCACATCTCTTGCATGTCTCACATTGGCAGGTAGGTTCTTTACCATCAAGCAACCTGGGAAGGTTCTACCCTGATAAGGGAGAACTCGGGAACAAAAGTTTCCATCTTATATTAGACCTCCAGCCCTGGGACCTGGAATGAGACACAATAGAGTCTCTACTTTCTTTTTTTTTTTTCCAGTTTAATCCAATTTCAATTTTAAAACAATATTCACATTTCACAACTCATTCAAATAAATTCCTTTTATCTTTTCAATCAAATTATTTCTAAGGATGAGCAAAATGCAACCTATCACCCTAAAGGATTCAATCACGATATTTTGCCTCACTTGTGGAATGAACTCTGAATTCCCTTCAGTCCTGAGATGCATAGCATGTCTCTGGTTGGTACATACTGAAGAATATGCTGACCACCAGTACTTTACAAAACACCATTTTTCAAATTTTGAAAGATAATTTGGGAAAATTAATCGTACAGTAAACATGATGATCAAAGAAGATCAACTCTCATAACCTCAGGGCCTCCACTAATGGAACCACCAGGTTTAGGTGTTATGATTTTAAAATTAAAATAGAAGACAACCAAAGGTGTGTCTAAGAAACTGAATAAGTGTGTTGAGAAAACATGCCATTTAATTCACTCATGAATAAAGATGCCTCAAATTCACGTGCAGCTTCGCCACTCAAGAATGATAAGATTTTAACCTGTTTGGATAAACATGTTATCTTTCTCCAACCCATCTTCATCATATATGAATTATTAAAATAAGTCACGGACAGCTGCAATCTTTTAAGTTGAGATGCAGCTTGAGTGAAATTCAGTCTTGTGGCCTCAAGGGAAGAGATCAGGCCTGTAAACCAAGGGAGAGAGTTTTTAAGAAAAGCCCTTACTTGCCACTCCTTTTTCACAGGTCTACGAGCCTGGATTTGTTCTGCACGTCTTAGCACTGCCGGTTTATTCACCTGTATTTTGGAGATCCAGCTTAGGTCTAGAAGTAAAAAGAACAACAGTTTAAAACTTGAAGATTTTATTAAATACATTCACTTGTTTTTTACACAGTCCTCAAAAGGAAAGACTTATCAGTATCAAAACTTTTATTTACTTTTTTATTTTTTTAATTTTATTTTTAAAAATTTTTTTTTTATTTTGGCTGCATCTCATAGCATGTGGAATCTTGGATCCCTGACCAGGGATCGAACCCATATCCCCTGCATTGGAAGCACAGTCTTAACCACTGGACTACCAGGGAAGCCCAAAACTTTTTTTTAAAAGTTGTATTTCTTTTCCGCTCAACTATAAATAAATTTGTTGAAGGAAGCCCAGCCATGAAAAGTCCTACTCTGTGCAAAATCAAATACATTTGGAACTAGCAGACTCTGTACTGATTCATTACACAGATACCTAATGGTGGAGGAAAACGTGTTATTCATGTCATGGGCCTCATTTCTGCCAGCAGAGAGTCATTTGGGAGTGCCCAGTCCAGAAGAATGAATGGTTAATAAATACATAAATGAATTAACACGGGGGTTTAAAGGAATCCTTGATCAATAACCCCTCACTGATAAGATTAATATGTATTAGATGCTGATAGGATACCCCCATTCTTTCCTCAAAGGAGAATTTCTCAAAGTGTATTAGAAATTAGCGCATTAAAATAAAAAAAAAGTCAGAAGAGGGAAAAGAAAAAACAAGCTGCTCAAAATTCTGGGAGAGGGACTTCCTGATGGTCCAGTAGTTAAGACTCCATGCTCCCCATGTAGAGGGCCGGGAGTTCAATCCCTGGTTAAGAAACTAGATCCTGAAGCCACAACTAAGACCCAGTGCAGCCAAAAACAAAAACAACAACAAAATTCCCACAGACATCTCTGTTGCTTCTGTTTTGAAATGCACTCTCCTATCTGTAGGGCTTCCCTGGAGGTTCAGTGGTAAAAAAAATCTGCCTGCCAACGCAGGAGACAGGAAAAGAGCGCTGGATCCCTGGGTCAGAAAGATCTCCTACAGGAGGAAATGGCAACCCACTCTAGTGTTCTGGCCTGAGAAATCCCATGGACAGAGGAGCCTGAAGGGCTACAGTCCATGGGGTTACAAACAGTCAGACTCAGCTGAGCAACTGAGCACACACACACAGCTTGACAAATAAAATCTGCATATATTTAAGGTGTGCGTTTTGATAAACGTATACACTGTGAAAGAATCACCACAGTCAAGCTAATGAACATTACCTATTACTTCACACATTTACCATATTTTTTTCCTTTTCATGTATGCTGAGAACATTTAAGATCTACTCTCATAGCACATTTCAAGTATACAACACAGCACAGTTAACTATAGTCATTCTGCTGGACAAAAGATAAAAGGTCTTCAGGAATTCCCCATCTTGTGTAACAAAACTTTGTACCCCAGTTGCTTCTCATTAAAGGACTTTTGGATCTCCACAAGAGAAGTTGGGGCTGAAACACGAATACAATACCTGAGGACATTCCCCTTAAAAACTAATTTTTACTACAATTTCCCACCAACGATCAGAACCCACAAGGCTGGCTCTCACACGTCTCAGACACCACTCGCTAGAGGTCCTTGCAAACCATCTCTGGGAGAACGTAATAGGATCATTTCTCTCACAATATCAGCCTCCACTGCTAAAAATATCTTTAGTGGTCATAAAATCAGCCAGCCCCACAGTTAATCCAGCCACGGAATTTGCCTCTGTGACCTCCCATGATAATGAATTATACAAGTGACTGTCCCATTTTATTAGCACTTAATTTGCTACTCTTTAATTTCATCAGATAACCCTTGTTCTCCTATTATGGGGTCTGGGGAAAAGAAAGGCCTGATTGGCCTTTGTTATGTCCTTCATAATTTTTAATATTTTATTCGAGTACCCTTTAGCATCTCCTTTCTCGGAGAAGTGATTCTAAGACACACAATCTCATCAGGACCATAGAAGTTTCTCTTAGGGGGCCAGGAGGGGTTTCAAGCACATGTGTCTTTGGGGAGAACAGGCATAAAGCCATAATTGGAAGGCGATAATACTCCTTTCAGAAAACACTTCCATGAAGAAAAATCCCAGTGCTCCTCTTAGTATGCCATTTCAGGGGCTTTCAGGCCCTTCTCTCAATTATAAATTTGTTCTTAAACACTCTTTTCACATTTTTTTAATCATTATTGTCTTTCTTACTTAAGTCTCCGTGGAGACAGACATCATTTCCCTGAAAACCGACACTTCACCTTTCCATAGCTTCCTCTTATGTTCATAGCTATTCCTGTACTTCTTCCCAATATTCCTAAAACGTGTAATACCAAATGATAACTCCACAAAAGGAAGTTTAGATTGTATTTTGATTTTATCTTTGCTCCTAATGGAGAAAAATACATGGTGATACTTCATCAGAGGCTTTCTCAAATTTGGAAAAGTAAGAAAGATTAAATTTCCTATGTTTTCACTTCTCATTCTTTCTGGGTTTTTATACCTAATTGTACCACTAAATTTGTGCCTGAGTGGTTGTCCCCAAACAGTCAGTTCTTGAGATGCACTTCCATAGTATATTTTTAATCCCAGCATCTATTACAGAGTACCTCTTCCTATTGTAGGCACCCAGATGTCTGTTTTTCCTGTGTTGTTTATCTTCAGTTCTAATTTGCAACTTGCTAGCAATCAGTCACAAATGCCAAGCACAGAAATAGGTGCTCACTAAGCCCACCACATCACAGTAAATTTATTTTTTTACCTTAGACACTGAACAACTGAAGTATCAACTTCATTGTGTCTAGTCTTTCAACCTTAACCTTGGAAAAGGTTAGCTTTTTTTTTTTAAAAAGCCTTAGATGTCAATATATAGCTGATCCAGTCAAGTTCAGAAAATATTCAGTTTATATTAGCAAGAAGACTCAGCCTCACCCAGTTTCTACACCGTAAAGATATAAGACAGAGACTGTGCTAGGAGCTTCATTATTTCCAACAGGTGGGGTCTAAAATGAGTCTTCATTTGCAGGTTTAATCTAATATCCCAAAATATAAAATATATTTCTGTTGGTATATGTGCAAAAAAGTAATAGAATATGGACCAAATTGATAAAAATGTTTGTCTTCAGAGGTAGAATCAGTTAAGATTTTTGCTTTCCCATGCTTTATAGTTACATAATATTTAATTTTTTTTTTTTTTTTACTTAAAACTTTTTACAAAGAGCATGCATTACCTTATTGAACAGTAAAAGCAAAATATACCTAACTCTTTGGAATTAAGAGGTACTGACAGATAGCAGTGTGCAGGTTAGGAAGAAAAGGAAGGGAGACTGAGTGGGTGAACCAGTGGGTGATGCTGCTGGAGCCCAGGCATCAGCACATGTAACATGTAACATGTCTCTGGGGCATTTCACACCTATACTTGCATGACCGATCCTCGGCCACAGAGCTCTTCCACAAAACCAACCTGATATGACTACAAGGTGCCAGGCAGATATGATAAGGTCAGATGCCACTTTTACTGCTTCCATAGAAAAGGTCACCAAAAACCTTAGCACCATGGTCACCAGACCTTATTATTATTATTATTATATGAACCGTATATGATATCAATGGGGCTTCCCCAGTGGCTCTGTTCATGGAATTCTCCAGGCAAGAACACTAGAGTGGGTTGCCATTTCCTTCTCCAGGGGATCTTCCTGACCCAAGGATCAAACTCCCATAAACTATGCATTCGGAATTAGGCTTTTTTATTTTTCAAAAAAAAACACAACAATCTATCAGCCACAATGACCTCAAAATAGTATGTTTAATAAAAAATTAGAAACTTCCATGGTGGTACAGTGGCTAAGACTCCACATTTTCCATGCAGGGGGCCAGGGTTCGATTCCTGATCAGGGAATTAGATTTCAAATGCCACAACTAAAGACCAAAGATCCTGTGTGCTGAATCTAAGACCCAAAGTGGCCAAATAAATAAATATTCTTTTGAAAAATTAAATTCTGAGTTTCCATTTCTCAGAAAAGTTCATGATCTGCAGTTTGCACAAAATGCTTCTCAACATTTCAGTTCAGTTCAGTCATTCAGTCATGTCCCACTCTTTGCAACCCCATGAACCACAGCACGCCAGGTCTCCTTGTACATCACCAACTCCCAGAGTCCACCCAAACCCATGTCTATTGAGTCGGTGATGCTATGTAACCATCCCATCTTCTGTTGTCCCCTTCTTCTCCTGCCCCCAATCTCTCCCAGCATCAGGGTCCTTTCAAATGAGTCAGCTCTTCTCATCAGATGGCCAAAGTACTGGAGTTTCAGCTTCAACATCAGTCCTTCCAATGAACACCCAGGACCGATCTCCTTTAGGATGGACTGGTTGGATGTCCTTTGCAGTCCAAGGGACTCTCAAGAGTCTTCTCCAACACCACAGTTCAAAAGCATAAATTCTGCGGTGCTCAGCTTTCTTTATAGTCCACCTCTCACATCCATACATGACTACTGGAAAAACCATAGCCTTGACTAGACGGACCTTTGTTGACAAAGTAATATCTCTGCTTTTTAATATGCTGTCTAGGTTGGTCATAACTTTCCTTTTAATTTCATGGCTGCAGTCACCATCTGCAGTGATTTTGGAGCCCAGAAAAATAGTCAACCACTGTCTCCACTGTTTCCCCATCTCTTTGCCATGAAGTGATGGGACCAGATGCCATGATCTTAGTTTTCTGAATGTTGAGCTTTAAGCCAGCTTTTTCACTCTCCTCTTTCACTTTCATCAAGAGGCTCTTTAGTTCTTCACTTTCTGCCATAAGGGTGGTGCCATCTGCATATATGAGGTTATTGATATTTCTCCCAACAATCTTGATTCCGGCTTGTGCTTCCTCCAGCCCAGCATTTCCCATGATGTACTCTGCATATAAGTTAAATAAGCAGGGTGACAATATACAGCCTTGATGCAGTCCTTTTCCTGTTTGGAACCAGTCTGTTGTTCCATGTCCAGTTCTAACTGTTGCTTCCTGACCTGCATACAGGTTTCAACATTTATCACACGCCAAAATATCTCTACAAAAATGTCACTGATTCCAAGACCCAAATCTGCTTAAAAGCATTCGTATCTACTTAAAAAATTAGCACTTATGTTAAGAAGCCTGTGCTTAACGATGGCAATTTAATATAGCCTCAGCAGATACAGTTATATAAAACTATGAAGCATGACTTCTCATTTAGATAAAATGAGTATTCTATATAGTGCTTGTTTTTACATCCCAAATTCCTAGTGTATGTTTAAGGCAGTATTCATTAATTTGTTGGCTTCAGAAGCAGAAGAATTTTAATAACAACTAGAAAATGCCATTTTACATCAGTCATGGGTGTTTTAAAGAGAAAAATCAGCTAAATTAATTCAAATATTGGCTCATTTTTTTAAAAACCTAACATTAAAGAAAAAATTTAAAAGTCTTATTTTGTTGAAGGTAAAACACCTAACATTATGTTACCACCACTATAAATTTAAACAGGTTAACACTGAACAAATCAATTATTTTTTTTTGATTATTTGATTTTGCAGAGATGCCACAGATGCAAATTTTGTTGGAATATGGCATCAAAATAGAAACAATGTTCTTATTAAGAAACTGAGGGAGCAGAAAAACACTTGGATTTGGTTGTGATAGACACATAATTTATAATCTCATCCAAATAATTTCCCACAGTCTAACAATCAAAGTGCAAGCTATTGCTGTCAAATTTTAAGCATTTTATATATACACAGAATAAATGAACTACCTGATCTTTGTGAGAAAACTGATGTTTAATTAAAAATAAATACTTCTTCCTGGCAGTGTGCACTATCTCTTTACTGGCTATTGTCAGTTGAATGTTAGGAACATACGAATCTTTGAAGAGGAAGAACAATTTTGTCAATCATTCTAAGCTGACATATGTCAGTCATGAACTATTTTATAAATAACACTTTGAAATATTGGCTTTATTTTTTTTGAAAATCAGTTGAAAAATCTTTTTTTAAAAAACCTGTGGAGAAGACTCTTGAGAGTCCCGTGGACTGCAAGGAGATCAAATCAGTCAATCCTAAAGGAAATCAACCCTGAATAGTCACTGAAAGGACTGATGCTGAAACTGAAGCTCCGGTACTTTGGCCACCTGATGCGAAGAGCCGACTCATTTGAAAAGACCCTGATGCTGGGAAAGATTGAGGGCAGGAGGAGAAGGGGATGACAGAGGATGAGATGGTTGGATGGCATCACTGATTCAACAGACATGAGTTTGAGCAAACTCTGGGAGATACTGAAGGTCAGGGAAGCCTGGCGTGCTGCAATTCATGGGGTCACAAAGGGTGGGACATGACTTAGAAACTGAACAACAACCAAGTATGGACTTCGCTGGTGGTCCAGTGGTTAAGAATCTGCCTGCCAGTATAGGGGACAGGGGTTCAATCTCTGATATAGGAAGACCCCATGTGCCACGGGGCAGTTAAGCCCGTGTGCCACAACTACTGAGCCCACCTGCCCTAAATCCCCTGTGCTGCAACATGACAAGTCACGACAACAAGAACACTATGCACCACAACTAGAGAGTAGCCCCCTCTCACTGCACCTAGAGAAAGTCCTTGCACAGCAGCGAAGGCCCAGTGCAGCCAAAACTAAAATTTAAAAAAAAAAACCTATTATGTAAATAAAACATCCAAAGCCTCCAGTTTTTGAAACAGTGACAATTGTTATTTGGTGATAATTGTTATTTGTTGACAATTGTTTGCAAATATTGCAAAGAAGAAGACCCTGAAATTTATCCCTCTGCAAATGAGAGGGCTTGAACAAATTAAATGAGATTCAACCCATGTACAAGGCTTAATTTAAAAATTCTAAAATTGTACTTGGGAATATCTCAACCTATCTGATTTGATTATTATCAGTCATTGTGTAAGGGCTTCCCAGGTGGCACTAGTGGCAAAGAACTTGCCTGCCAATGCAGGAGATGTCAGAGACTAAGGTTCAGTCCCTGGGTTGGGAAGATCCGCTGGAGAAGAGAATGTATTCTTGCCTGGAGAATCCCATGGCAGGCTACAGTCCATGAGATCGCAGAGAGCCAAACATGACTGAAGGTATGCATGCACACCTATCGCTGTGTAACAAACTACCTCAAAATGTCATGCCTAACAACAGCAATTCTTTTATGATTTCTCCTCACACTATTGGTTGACTGGGCTCAGCAGGGTGGTTCTATTGCTGCTCTCACTTGAGATCAGCGGCCTGTGACCACAGCCAGATGGTGATGGGGCTGCACTCCCGTGTCCTGTGCCTCAGAGGGAGTGGCAGAAGCCTGGGCCCTGCCAGGGCACCTCCATGTAAGTCTAGAACATCCCCTTCTTTATGAACCATTTCCAACAGGGCAGCTGAACTTCCCACAGAGGTGCTCAGGGCTCCCGTCATACCACAGCTACTGATCACTTCCGTTTGGTTACAGGCAGTCTCAGAGAGAGCCTGAATCAATGCAGTGGAGGACAACACAAAGACATCGATTTCAGAGACCTGGTCCATCTTTGGAGATTGGCTACCACAAGCTCCAACATTAAACTGAATACATTGATATTCTGTACTGGAAAGAATTTAAGTGGGGGGTCTACACTTAATTCCAATGTGGGGAGAAGCAGTGTCTTATACCACCGTGCAAAGCTTGAGACACCAATGTAGGATGAATTATCCTACAATTCATCTCAATTATGACACTATCTACCCAGAGATATTTTCACCAGATTCCCCAGGTTAAGGGCTCAGTCCCACAAGACTGGTCCACCCCCAATCCCACCCGATCCCACTTTAGACCCCAGGTACAAGTCCAGGTTATCACCCAAGCTTCCAACTTACCATTGGAGGTTCCAATTAATCTGAATTCAATTAATCTACTAGAGTGGTTCACAAGGCTCAGAGAAACATTTTGCTTACTAGATTATCAGTTTATTACAGAAGGATGCAACTCAGAAAGAGCCAGATGAAAACAGATGAAAAAGACGTCAAGGGAAAGGTAAAAGAAAGAGCAAAGAGTTTCCAAGTACTCTCCAAGGGACCCTGAATCACCACATGTTCCCCAACCCAGAAACTCTCCAAACCCCATCCTTTTGGGATTTTTATGGAGACTTCACTCCATAGGCATGACTGATTAAATCACCAGTCATAGATGACTAAACTCAACTTCCAGCCCTTCTCCCTAACCCAGCAGTCAGCTGGGGGAGTGAGATAGAAAGTTCCAACTCCCCTGGGGGAGAACAGATACATGTATATGTGTGGCTGAGTCCCTTTTCTGTTCCCCTGAAACTATCAAAACATTGTTTGCTAATCGGCTATGACCTCTCAGCAGACACTGAATCTGCCAGATGCCTTGATGCGTGTATGCTAAGTCACTTCAGTTGTGCCCAACTCTGTGTGACCCCATAGACTACAGCCTGCCAGGCTCTTCTGTCCATGGGATTCTCCAGGCAAGAAGCCATTTCCTTCTCCAGGGGATCCTCCTGACTAAGAGATCAAACCCGGGTCTCTCACGTCTACCTGCATTGGCAGGAGGGTTCTTTACCACTAGCACCACCTGGGATGCCCATAGTCCATACCCCAATGGGCTATACTCCAATACAAAATAAAAAGTTAAAAAAAATAAACAAAGTTCCAACTCCCTAATCAGTGGTTGGTTCTCCAAGCACCAGCCCCCATGCTTAGCTGAGGCCCAAAAGTCACCTCATTAAATAACCCAGAGACTGAACCCAGGTCTCACATTGCAGGGGGATTCTTTACCATCTGAGCCACCAGGGAAGTCTCATTAACATCACAAGACACCTTTACAGCTCTCATCACAGGAAATCCAAAGAGTTTAGGAGCTCTGTGCCAAGAAGAATAGATGAACACCAAATATATATTTCTTATCATAAATCACAATACCACAAAAATGAAGTTGAGACAGCCTATGATTTTACAGTATATGAATTTAGCAAAACATTCAGAGAAAATCAAGACCTCTTTTTTGACAAGATTTGTCCTATGAAAAGCGAAAGTCATTCAGTCGTGTCCAACTCTTTGCGACCCCATGGACTATACAGTCCATGGAATTCTCCAGGCCAGAATATCGGAGTGGGTAGCCTTTCCCTTCTCCATGGGGTTTTCCCTACCCAGGAATCGAACCAGGGTCTCCTGTACTGCAGGCAGATTCTTTACCAACTGAGCTATCAGGGAAATGGAGCAAAATACATTAACTGTGAAACTATTTGTACTAAAATATTTACACATTTCAATATCAAAAAAATGAGAATTGAGAATAGTCTCCATTTATAGAATCTGTTCTAAGTGTACCAAGTACCAAGCATTTGTAAATATTTTCTTAATTAAAAATATTATGTTCCACACAGAAATATCAACTGATTGTGTCAAGGATCACAAATTTAAGAAACATAAAATGAAAGTTTGAAAAAACTGCTGGACATTTTAATACTTTAAGAAATTTTTAAAAACTGCTCTTCAAAAAACTACCAATGGCATGACATCAGAGACTGATACAACTAAGAAACTAAAGCTGAGTAATTATTCAACTTACACTATAGTGCTATAATAATTTATACAAATACATTTTTATTTGTGCATGTGAATATGTATTCTTTTACAATGAATTTTTTACAGGTGTTTTTTAAAATGTGAGAGTTGGACCACAAAGAAGGCTGAGCACCAAAGAACTGATGCTTTCAAACTGTGGTGCTGGAGAAGACTTTTGAGAGTCCCTTGGACAGCAAGGAGATAAAACCAGTCAATCCCAAAAGAAATCAACCCTGAATATTCATTCGAAGGACTGGTGCTAAAGCTGAAGCTCCAATACTTTGGCCACCTGATTCGAGGAGCCAACTCATTGGAAAAGATTCTGATGCTGGGAAAGATTGAGGGCAGGAGAAGAGGTGACAGAGGATGGATGATTGGATGGCATCACAGGCTCAACGCACATGAGTCTGAGCAAACTCTGGGAGATAGTGAAGGACAGGAAAGCCTGGCGTGCTGCAGTCCATGTGGTCGCAAAGAATTGGACACAACTTAGGGACTGAACAAAGAACAAATCAAGTCTTAGATTTGTGATGGTTAATTTTATGCATCAACTTCACTGGGCCTCAAGGTGCCCAGATATGTGATTAAACATTATTTCTGCATGTGTCTTGTGAGGGTGTTTATGGATGAGGTCAGGGCCTAAATTGGTGGATGGAGTAAAGCGTATTGCCCTCCCCAAGGTGGGTGGGCCTCATCCAATCTAATGAAGAAAGACCTGAATAGAATAAAAGGCTACACACACACACACACACACACACATATGTGTGTGTGGCTAGGTATGTATCTATCTGTCTATCCATCTATCTACTACTGGTTCTAGTGGTAAACTAATATAAGATATAACTTCCAACTTAAAACACAGAAGATACAGAAGTAAGTTAAATGACATCATGAGGAAATAATCAGAAAAATCTAGAAGCTGGGTCAATCCACAGATCTCATAACCTAGCATCATCAAACAGCAATTTATTTTATAGCAATAATTAACATACAGAACATACAGAAACCAAGAAAAGCCTGTAATAAGAAACTGATTCACAACTATAAAATAGCAGACTAAGAGCTATGTTTTTTCCTTTCCCAAACTTTAAAATCTAAGTATTTGGGACTTCCCTGGCAGTCCAGTGGTTAAGACTCTGAGCTTCCAGTGCACAAAGCTCCATCCATCCATGGTGGGGGAACTAAGATCCCACATGCTGTGCTATGTAGCACAACTGAATAAATAAATAAGTAAATATTTAAAATATAATAAATAAAAGTGGTGTATAGCATACACTTTTTTAAATATAAATATTTAACCTTCTACTGATACAAATGTGTAAATCAAATTACACTGAAACTCACTTATATAGGTATGTAAAAACTAAACTATACATTTAGGATTAGAACATTCTGCCTGGAGAATCCCATGGACAGAGGAGCCTGATGGACTACAGGCCATGGTGTTGCAAAGAATTGGACATGGCTGGAGCAACTTAGCAGTAGCACTCGGTCTGCACGCTTCACCCTCTCCCAATCCTAATTCATATGTTGAAACCTAATCACCAAAGTAATTGTATTCAGAAGTTAGGCCCTTAGGAGGTGACCAGGTCATGAGATGGAGCCATCACAAACAGGATCACTGCCCTTATAAAAGAGGCCCCAGAGAGATCCCCTGACCTTTTGCCATGTGAGTTTATAGTGAAAACACAGCCACCAATGAGGAGACTGGTTCTCATCCAACACCAAATTTGCCAGCACCTTGATCCTGGACCTCCTAGCCTCCCAAACTATGAGAAATACATTTCTGTTACTTATAGGCTGCACATTCCACGGTATTTCTGCTACAGCATCCTAAATATAGCTCAACAAAATTTGTTTTTAAAAATTACAGTGAAACTCTACAGGTTAAAATATCATAGCAGTGGGTGCCTATGTTTTTAAATTCACGTCAGTGTATTTACAAAGCTAATACATTTTTCACTTTTCAAAATATCTTTAACTTGACATCCATCAATTGTCTTTCTAAGCTCTCCTCCAAAGAGTTCTGTTAGCACTAACAGTATTATTTGCCATAAGAAAACTGGTATCAACCAATGACTGACCTCCCTGGGCAAAGAACAGCAGTTTTTCCTTTGTACTCTTTTTTGCTATTGTTTAAATATGTTGAAATCTATGAAAAAAGCAATACTTTTTACTCTGTTGGCATTTTTCTTAAACCCTTAAGGGAAGCATTATCAAAAGGCTTTTCAGAAACTAAGCTGATATTTCTCCAGGTTCCCAGTATGAAGCATTTCATTAACTAGTTCAAAGAACTCTTAACCTGCCAGGTTGGAACCATATAGCTTTCCTCAGCAGTCTACATATCAAAGCTGTTTGAGAAATATACTGTTGGATTGAACCAAGAAGTCAAAGAAAGAGGCAGTTAAAATATCCAATAGTTCCCCGCCCTTTTCGTTTTTAATTTACTAGAGTTCCGAGTGAGTTCACTGCAAAACTTAAACAGCACAGTGGTTAACACGACCAAACCCACAGGCCATCTACTGAAGCCTTGTACTAGATTGCCAAGGATAGAGATTAACCGAAGTGGAAGGGGTATCAGTTCTGGAGACGCAGCAGTGCCCTGGAAGAAAGGAATTCTAGCTTCTGGTTCTACGATATGAGCATCACTGGGTCTGGAGTTGGAAAACCATGGACAGCTGTTTATGGACCATCGCCTCCATGTCAGGCACTTGTTAGCTATCTCACAGTGTTTTTATAGTCCGGCTGGTGTGATGACGCAGGTCTTCTGTGATTAACCAGAAAGCCATTGCTGACAAGGAGGAAAGAAACAGCCAGCTGGGTGTGACAGCTGTCATTCAATGGATCTGAGCCGGAATGCTAAACAGAGGACACAGCAGGGCAGAACAAGGCCGGAGCTTGGGTTCTGGCTCCAAATCCGTCACTATGAGAAGACTAGGAAAGTCAAGAAGATTTCAACACGTCCACCTGCGCTAATAGATGAGCAGAAATGAACTACAAGTCAAGGAGAAGGAAGACATTTCACATACTGGGTATAATATCAATAAAGACCAAATATGGGAATGGTGATGGCTTCTTCACAGGACAGTTAAGAATGACCAAAAGTTCTGTTTGGGAGTGAAGATACAACGGCACAGGTAAGGTGCTATCAGGTCACAGGGAATCTTGAAATTTAGCCAGAGGACTCCACATGTGAAGTACTGGAGAACTACTATGAATTTATTTGATCAGTTGGTATGTTAGACATAATAGAAAGGCCGGGGGGATGGGGGGGCGGGAACTATAGCCCATTTTCTGCCAACTGTATAATGAACACATGCGTGCATGCTAAGTCACTTTGTGTGTTAGTTGCTCAGTCACGTCTGACTCTTTGCAACCCCACGGACTATAAGCCCACCAGGCTCCTCTATCCATGGAGATTCTCCAGGCAAGAATACTGGAGTGGGTTGCCATTTCCTTATCCAGGGGAATCTTCCTGACCCAGGAATCGAACCCAGGTCTCCCACATTGCAGGCAGATTCTTTACCATCTGAGACACCAGGGCCAATCCCAAGTCACTTTAGTTGTGTCCAGCTCTTTGCGACCCTAAGGCCTATAGCCCACCGGGCTCCTCTGTCCACTGGATTTCCCAGGCAAAAATACTGGAGTGGGTTGCTGACAGGTTCTTTACCACTAGCACCACCTGGGAAGCCTCATAATGAACACTTACTTTCTCAAAATCGAGGAGGAAAAAAAATAAAAGTTAGTTTAAAATAGTTAAAAGAAAAGGCTAAATGGAAAAAAGAAATAGGGCCAAATGGGTAGGCTCTTTTGCCTTTGACATCCAATGATAATATCAAATGAAGATACAAATAAAATGGGGACATTCTGAAGATGTTTAGAATGAGGATAACTTGGAACACTTACATATATTCCCTCATATATGACTGAGACAACTTGAGGATAGATCACAGGGGAAATAAAGAGGAATCTGCACTCAAATCAGCTAATAACAGATTTAGTAAGCTCTATCACACTAGATGGACTTCCCAATTGGCGCTAATGGTAAAGAACTTGCCTGCCAATGAAGGAGATGTACGAGAGGAGGGTTCGATCCCTGGGTCAAGAAGATCCTCTGGAGGAGGGCATGGCAACCCACTCCAGTAGTCTTGCCTGGAGAATCCCATGGACAGAGGAGCCTGGTGGGCTGCCGTCCATGGGGTCACAAAGAGTGGGACATGACTGAGAGACTTAGCGCAGCACAGCACTTCCCAGCAGATGCCAAAATCACTGAGTGGGCCAAAATTATAGATATGTTGCAACCAAAAGATGTGAAAATAAAAGTAGAAATAGGGACCTTAGGTCTTATTCTTCCTTTCTAATGAGTAAACAAGGGACACAGTGCTATGAAAGTTTAAGAGAAAGTGAGGATCTGCACTTCCTGGGCCATCTAGTGGTTAAGACTTCGAGTTCCGATGCAGGGGGCACAGGTTTGCGCCCTGGTCAGGGAACTAAGGTTCCACATGCCACAGGGTGCTGCCAAACCAAAAAAGAAAAAAATCCCTCGTTAAAAAAGAGAGAGAGAAAGTGAGAGTCTGCTGGTGCTCGAACTAAAAAAATGCCATGCTGAAAGAATCACCCCAACAGCTGTGAAGGGGTAGAGATAAGGGGAGGGTGGGGCAGCTGAGAAGGGAAAGAGCTGCATTCTAAGTGAGACCCTGAGGTGGAAGAATTCAAATATAGTTTAGGGAAAAGTAAACTTCTTTTCTTTTCTGAAGAATCAAGAAAACATATCAGAGAGAAACAGAAACAAAGCCTGAAAGACAGGCTGGGAACATTTCACGAAAGGCCAAGATGGATAGATTGAGATAATTATATCTAAGTCAATACAAAAAGGGAAGACATCAAAGTTTTAAATCTGGGATGAGTCATTATAATCTGCCCTATGATTCTAAAGGCATTTCAAAAGTTCTTCAAGCCCTTAGTTGGAATACTTAGGTATACATAACAGCTAATCTAAATTTCAGTATCTGCTTGAAACTAGTCTAATCGGTCATATTACCACTACAGAAACCAACCAACAAATCTCAGATGACATCCAGAAGACAAAGTCAACAGACAAAGAAAAAGTCAACTAACAAGACAAACTTGCAACTAATGTAATCATTCAACTCCTCACAAAGTCCAACTTCTCATACCCAGTGTAGTAAGTTTAAATCTGGATTCCTAAGCAAACACCTCATTTAGAACCTCATTGCTGTTATTTACATATCTGAAAAAGACATGGTATTAATTAGTTGGGCTTCCCTGGTGGTTCAGACGATAAAGAATCGGCCTGCAATAAGGAAGACCTGGGTTCCATCCCTGGGTTGGGAAGATCCCCTAGAGGAGGGCATGGCAACCCACTCCAGTATTCTTTCCTGGAGAATTTCATGGACAGAGGAGCCTGGCAGGCTGCAGTCCATGGGGTCAAAAAGAGTCAGACACAACGGAGCGACTAAGTACATACAGCTAACCACCAAAAGAAAGAGTGCCTTAGGTATTACATCCCCGGAGCTGTTCTTCTGATTATATGAACTACTATAACAAATTGACAACTTACTTGGTCCCCCTTACAAGACACATCTACTCAAATAAATTTATAAGCCCTCTGCCTAGAACGGGGCTTCCCAGGTGGCTCAGTGGTAAAGAATCCGCCTGCAATGCAGGAGATGTGAGTTTGATCCTTGGGTCAGGAAGATCCCCTGGAGAAGGGAATGGCAACCCACTCCAGTATTCTTGCTTGAGAAATGCCATGGACAGAGGAGCCTGGTGGGCTACAATGCATGGGGCCACACAAAGTCGGACATGACTTAGCGACTGAGCACACATGCACGCTGCCTACAATACTCTCCCCTCATTCTCACCTAGCTGGCTCTGTTCTCATCCTTCCGATAGCAGTTTAATCCTTCTCGAGGAAGCCTTCCCTGTCACCCCACATACATTAGGTGCCCCTGCTAACGGCTCCGCCAACACCTTGTACTATTTCTGTCGTCAACATTATAGCAGAGCAGATAGAAGGAACAGTGAAGGTTGCTATCCAGAGCCACCACCAGCTTGCTTCCCCTCCACTTTAAGAACAGTAGCCCTCTAGCTTATGGTCCCCCAGAAAAAAGACTGGAGGATTCACCTCCACAGAAATGGACCAGGCCAAGAGAAGACAACAAATTATTCAACAATTGAGAGTCTTTCAAAGAAACAGCCCAGCAGAACCATCCTATGGTTGATAAGCCCCATCCATGCCCCCAAAAGTATCTAATGAGCTTTTTACTGACACAAACACTGGAAGAAATTATCCCAGGACAACCAGCATTTCTCACATCATTTATAAGTTGAAAATCTATTGTTCAGTGAAGCCACCTTCAGGCTACAGCTTCTACATCACCATTTGCTGCTTCACCTTTCACTTTGATATTTAGGAGATAGCTTCTTTAGCTTCAAACTTTTCTTCTGCAGCTTCTTCACCTTTCTTTGTTACTATGATTGTTATTTTAGCCACTAAGTCATGTCCGACTCTTTGTGATCCCAGGGAGAATCTCCCTCTTGGCAGAGTCACAAAGAGTAGGACATAACTAAGGCGATTTAGCATGCACACTTGTAGAGTGATTAATTGGGCTGATTTCAATACTATTTACTCTCAGGGAATAGGGAAGCCTGAGGAGATGGAGAGAGATGGGGGAATGACAGGTCGGTGGAACAGTCAGAACACAGTCAACAATTATGGATGAAGTTTGCTATGAACATGGTTCATAGTGCCCCAAAACAATTACAAGAGTAACATGAAAGATCTCTGATCACAGATTACCATAACAAACACAATAACAATGAAGAAGTGTGAAATACTGCAAAAGTTACCAAACCATGACAGAGAGATAAGAAATGAGCAAATGCTGTGGGGAAAATGGTGAGGGTAGACCTGCTTGACGCAAAGTTGCCAAAAACCTTCAGTCTGTAAAAAGTACAACTTCTGCCAAGTACAATAAAGTGCAATAAAACAAGGCATTCCTATATTTCATTTTCCCTCTATTTCAGAAATGTCATTAGGAAGTATACCATTATACTCCTAAAAGATGGAGCTTCTCCATGCTCATAGACCACCAGGGCTCACATTCTGGACTTAGACTTAACATATGGACTTACATGATAATTGAAATCTCATTGTATCACGACGCTTTGCTTTGTATGATTAGGAGGAAAAAATATCTAAGAAGAAGACAAAAGGTCCTTTACAGTTTCTTTGACACTCTACCCTATATTTCACCTTTATGAAACAGACTTACTTTATCAGCCTAAATCAAGCATTGGTTTTCAGCCTCTATCTACACCCTTTCCAGGCAAAGCAAGCTGGGAAGGTACATGGGCTTTTTGAATTTGGAAAGCACATGTTTTTTAGACAAATTAGCATCTTAAATAAATTTGCTAATTGACAAAATTTCCCATATTACAAGACATTTCCTTGCCAAGATCTTGATTTCACCACTATACCCTTTCATAAAGATATCCTATAAGGCTGACTAAACCACATTTGGTTTTAAGTATGTTCAAACACTTACTTAGCCTTTCAATTCAATGAACTTTGGGAAAACTTATCAGAGTTTCTCCAAACCCCTAAGTGTGCCCAGTGTTCAAAAGGAATCATTAGACCTCAGAGAAATTCATTAAGAAGCTGGAAAACTTTGGCCCCCTGTTGGGTAAAGATCCATCTCTCAGTCCTTTGAGAAGATCTGATCGATTGTTCTAGGAGCTAAGAGCCTCAGAGAAAACCTATTTAACTCTTTCCTCTCAATGAGAGATTGGATGACAGGCTTTCCTAAATTAAAATCTGAAAGTATCTCAAAAGGCCTTTGGCGTTTTTTTTAAATAGAAAACATTATTCACAAAGCTATACCTCTGCTGGATGTCATGCCAGTCACACAAGTTAGTCTGCAAGGATACTTAAATGCTAGAACAGATTTACACACAACTAATCCTATCAAAGTATAAGCATAATTTAAAGGCTACAGAACAGAACTTAAAACAGGAATAAAAACTACTTCATTTCAATTTAAACAAGTGTGTTAAGCTCCCTTCCAAAAATAAAGAATAAATACGTTAATGGAACTCAACAGTTACTTAAAACCTATACTTATTTTTCCTGAAACCAATGCCCCCATTTCTCCTGCCCTGTCCTTCTGCTCTCATAACACACGTGCCACTTACTTGTGAACGTAAGGCAATACATGAGCTCACCCAGGAAGATTTACTTTTTCTTTTCTAATTTTTATTGGAGTAGAACTGCTTTGGGACTTCCCAGCTGGCTCAGTGGTAAAGCATTAGCCTGCCAATTCAGGAGACATGGGTTCGATCCTTGGGTCGGAAAGATCCCCTGGAGTAGAAAATAGCAACCCACTCCAATATTCTTGCCTGGAGAATCCCATGAAGGGAGGAGCCTGCAGGGCTACACTCCATGGGGTTGAAGAAGAGTCGGACACGACTTAGTGACTAAACAACATAGTTGCTTTACAATATTGTGCTAGTTTCTGCTGTCAGCAAAGTGAATCACACGTATACATATATCCCCTCTTTTTTGGATTTCCTTCCCATGGGGTCACTATAGGACTTCTCTGATAGCTCAGTTGGTAAAGAATCCACCTGCAATGCAGGAGACCCTGGTTCGATTCCTGGGTTGGGAAGATCCACTGGAGATGGGAGAGGCTACCCACTCTGGTATTCTTGGGTTTCCCTTGTGGCTCAGCTGGTAAAGAATCCATTTGCAATGTGGGAGACCTGGGTTGGATCCCTGGGTTGGGAAGATCCCCTGGAGAAGTGAAAGGCTATGCACTCCAGTATTCTGGCCTGGAGAATTCCATGGAGCGTATAGTCCATAGGGTTGCAGAGTCGGACACGACTGAGCACCTTTAACTTTTACTTTGGTCACACCAGAGTACTGAGTAGAGTTCCCCGTGCTATTCAGTAGGCTCTCATTTGTTACCTACTGTATACATAGTTGTGCATAGAAACATTTACTTTTATGTTTTGTCTCAAAGATAAGATGTAGTAAGTTATGAAGAACATGTTTTAAGAGGGGCGTAAACTTATTTCCTAAAGTTTGTGAGTTCATGTTATTCTTGACACTTCACCTTTCAGGCAAATACTTTTTAAATGTCCTAAGGAGAATCACCACAATTTTGCTATTAAACTTTGTGTATTTTGATCTTGAAACCAATATCCACTTTTACCAAAACAAAAACAGTAGATGAGCACTTGCAGCAGAAATCGAAGAGGAACTAAAGAGTCTCTTGATGAAAGTGAAAGAGGAGAGTGAAAAAGCTGGCTTAAAACTCAACATTCAAAAAACTAAGATCATGGTATCTGGTCCCATCACTTCATGGCAAATAGATGGGGAAACAATGGAAATAGCGACAGATTTTACTTTCTTGGGCTCGAAAATCACTGCAGATGGTGACTGCAGCCACGAAATTAAAAGACGCTTGCTCCTTGGAAGAAAAGCTATGACAAACCTAAACGGAATATTAAAAAGCAGAGACATTACTTTGCTGAAAAATGTTGATCTAGTCAAAGCTGTGGTTTTTCCGGTAGTCATGTACGGATGTGAGAGTCAGACCATAAAGACAGCTGAACACCAAAGAACTGATGCTTCTGAACTGTGGTGTTGGAGAAGACTCTTGAGAGTCCCTTGGTCTGCAAGGAGATCCAACCAATCAATCCTAAAAGAAATCAGTCCTCAACATTCACTGGAAAGACTGATGCTGAAGCTGAAGCTCCAATACTTTGGCCACCTGATGCAAAGAAATGACTCACTGGAAAAGATCCTGATGCTGGGAAAGACTGAAGGCAACAGGAGGAGGGAAAGACAAGAGGATGAGATGGTAGGATCACCGACTCAATGGACATGAGTTTGAGCAAGCTCTGGGAGTTGGTGATGGACAGGTAGGCCTGGGGTGCTGCAGTCCATGGGGTCACAAAGAGTCGGACATATTGACTGAGCGACTGAAGTAAACTAGACTGAACTAACTTGTCTGGGATTACTTGCCTAAAACAGTTACTGGATGGCATCAGTGATACTTAACCAATAAACACTTACTCTGTAGTCTGGTTATTTAACAATTTTCAAAGATGCTGATCACCCCCAAAAAAATTAGAAAAAAAAAAGAACCTGGGATGGATAAATTCCCTTCTTGGGGGAGGGAGGGGAAGCCTCCAAATGATAACTACCTTTAATGCATTTTCAAAGAAGAGAAGCAAGTCACTAGAAAGGACTTCCCAGGTGGTGCTAGTGGTAAAGAATCCGCCTGCCAAAGCAGGAGACGCAAGAGACAAGAGGTTGGGAAGATCCCCTGAGGCAGGAAATGGCACCCCACTCCAGTATTCTTGCCTGGAGAATCCCATGAACAGAGGAGCCTGGCTGCCTATAGTCCATGGAACCACAAAGAGCTGGCATTTTTGATTACATACCTTCTTTCAACATTAAACTCCAGCATACACTAGGCCTCCAGGCACCCTAGATTCTTTGAACTTCTCCCTCACAACCCCATGTTATACTCCAGTTGGCAATACTCTTGTTCACAACCAGTTATTCTTGAGCATTAAGGTCAAAACCTTTCAACATTTCTGTTACATCTCTTGTAAAGAGAAGGGTAAGTAATCCTTACCATAGCTCACCACATCCCAGGCACCATGCCAGCTGCCCTACACATAATGCCTTATTTAATCTTCAGTCTGTGACCCAGCTTTTATTCACCACATATTTTTAGCTGTGAAAACTCAAAAATCATAGGTAGAAGAATCAGGACTCGAATCCCAGGCAGTCTGACTTCAAAGGCCAATGTCCTTCCAAAAAGAAGGCTATATAATTAAGTGGGTAACCATCCCAACATATGTATTTATTTGCAGAAAAATTTAACTTAAGTGGGTTACAACTACATACCCAAATTCTCAAACTGGGACGTCATCCTTTGTAAGTGAAGTGAATGAAGTTTTGAAAGAAAAATTGAAAAAAGAAACATTTATTGCATAGCTACTCTATGTACCATACATGCCTTATATCATCTTCTCAATATCCTCTGATTTACAGAAAATATCAAATGCTTTCCACAGCCCTACATACCAGGAATGCCTTTATCTGCATGTAATGCATATATCTACACACATGCAGAAGGAGCCTGGGATGTAGGTGTACCCCTTAAACAGCAGGTGTCTAACACGTGCTAAAACACCCTGCCGGTAAGCAGGCAGGGCTGGAGCTGATGCCGCCTCCCAAACACACACACCAACCCCCACCATGTGATGAAACACAGTGACTGTCAACACTGCCTGGGAATCTCTGCTCAAAACGGAAGTCAGGCAGCGATTCCCACCTCCTGATGCATAATCAAAACTCTGCCTCCTGCAGCAGCGCCTGATCGCCTTCCACAATTTCTCCTCGGGAAGAAGTTATCTGATGGCACAGGATTTTGACAAGGGTGCTGCTTTTACCAGATGCTCTGGGACACATCACCAAAAACTTGAAATCACCCCTACTTTAAATAAGGGATCTCTTGTGTCAACTCAGAAGTTCAGCTGAATCAGCTCTACAAGAGCATCTCCAAGGCCACGCTCGTCATTGGGAAACATCGGGGAAGTGGTCCCCCTTAGGGTGTACCCCCAGGAACACAGGCCCCCCACTGCCCGCATCAGAACCGGAAGCTCCTGAGGCAGTCACGTCACTGAGTCAGCTCTCCACAGGAGCTGGGTCCAAGTTTTACAAACAAGGCTGCTCCCCTCTGCAGGGGAGGATGTAACAGCTACGGAAGACTGGAAGCCTGAGTGATCTTCTGTAAGGTCAATTGTACCAAACACAAAGTGGACAGAAGTCAAAATGGCAGGAAACAGCAAGAAGGTTCCTCGCCAGCCACCCAATACTCCCTCTGGTTAAAAGTTTCCAACTGCACAACTAAAGGGTCACTCCTTGGTACTTATTAAAGTTACTTATTAAAGTTACCTTTCCTAGGGAAAAGGAACTCTCTACATCATTGATCACTCACTCACTGGTGAGGAGGGAATTTTCTGTTCTTATTCCAGACAACTTTTTTTTAAAAAAAAAGGAACACTTACTTTTGGCTGCATAGGGTCTTGGTTGCAGTGTGCAGACTTAGCTGGCCCTGGCATGCAAGATCTTAGTTCCCCAACCAGGGATCAACCAGTTCCCCAAATTACAAGGTGGGTTTTTAATCACCGGACCACCAAGGAGATTTCCCAGACAGCTTTTAAACAAAGGGAGGGGTACCCTCCATATACTGCAGGGGTAAGAAAAACTTGCAGCAAGAGGCAGGTGCCCCAGAGTCAAAATTTCCCCTGCCTCATAAGGAACATCCCTAACATAAGCTGACTCTCGATTATCCAGAGGTTAAAGATCCAGGATCCAACCCTGGATTGGACGGACCAATGCTGAAGTGGAAGATCCAGTTTTTTGTTGTTCAGTCACTCAGTCATGTATGACTCTTCGGGACTCCATGACTGCAGCACACCAGGCTTCACTGTGCTTCACCATCTCCCAGACCTTGATCAAACTCACGTCCATCGAGTCGGTGATGCCATCCCACCATCTCATTCTCTGCTGTTCCCTTCTCCTCCTGCCTTTAATCTTTCCCAGGGTCTTTACTCTGGCCAGTACTCTGATGCCAGAAGCCAAGTCATTAGAAAAGACCCTGATGCTGGGAAAGACTGAGCGCAGAACAAGAAGGTAGAAGGGGATGACAGAGGATGAGACGGTTGGATGGCATTGCCAACTCAATGGACATGAGTTTGAACAAACTCCGGGAGATAGTGAAGGACAGGGAAGCCTGGCATGCTGCAGTTCATGGGGTTGCAAAGAGTCAGACACAACTGAGTAACTGAACAACAACAAGTAATATGAGGGATGTAGAGACCTAACAAACATAGATATTAATAAAGCATCACAACAAGGAATTCTCTGGTAATTCAGTGGTTAGGACTCTGAGCTTCCACTGTAGTGGGTGGGGATTCAGTCCCTGGTCAAGGAACTAGGATACCACAAGCCATGAGGCATGGCCAAAAATTATAATAATAAAGCATCACTACAAAATGCAAACACAAGACAGAAATCAGTCGGTGCCATAAGAGAAGGCAAAGGGCTTTGGGAGATGAGTGGAAAACAGCAAAGGAAATGAAGCAAGCCTTTAGAGGAGGAGGTGAAGTAATAATGAAAGCCATATTTTCAGAAGATCACTGGAATAAGGGCTACCACTCATCAAGTTAAGGGTGATTTAACTATATTCTCTTTGAATATTCATACTAATTCTGCCACAAAGGCATTTGGTCCATTCTATAGAAGAGGAAACTGAAAAAGTGTAAAGAGTATAGTAATGATTACTTCCTGAAGAGTCAACACTTTTTGCAAAAGGAAAATAAGGGAAAATAAGCCACCAGGGAAGCTGAAGCTCAGAGATTAAATTACTTGTCCAAGGTCACACAGCACATGTCAGGACTAAGATTTAAACAGGTCTCTATGATTCCAAACTCAAAGTTATTTCTAGGATGCTGTATATAGAATCTTTAGAGCATAAAGTATATTTACTTAATTCAACTATTGGCATGAAATTTTAACAGATGTAGGGTTTCCCTGGTGGCTCAGATGGAAAGCATCTGCCTGCAATTCAGGAGACCTCGGTTCAATTCCTGGGTCAGGAAGATCCCCTGGAGAAGGAAATGGCAACCCACTCTAGTACTTTTGCCTGGAAAATTCAATGGACGGAGGAGCCTGGTAGGCTACAGTCCATGGGGTCGCAGAGAGTCGGACACGACTGAGCAACTTCACTTTCACTTTAACAGATGTTAACAGACATTCTTATTTCCAGTCTTGAAAGAATTACTGGTTGGTAAACTTATTTACCACCTCCTGATTGCCCCACTGGGTTTCCCTGGTGGTGAAGAATCCACTGTCAATGCAGGAGACTCGAGTTCAATCCCTAGGTTGGGAGAATCCCCTGGAGAAGGAAATGGCAACCCACTCCAGTATTATTGCCTGGGAAATCTCATGGACAGAGGAGTCTGGCAGGTTACAGTCCATGGGGTTGCAGACAGTCAGAAACAACTTAGCGACTAAACAACAACAAACAAAAAACCACCACATATGCATACTCTCCCCATTATCAATGTCCCCCCCCCAGCGGCACAATCGCTACAATAGATAAATGTACACTGTCACGCATCCTTTTCACCAACTTGTAAAGTACAAGCCAGGGCACTGGAGTCCCCTTCCAAGGTCGCATAGCCAGATGCTGCCAGAGTAAGGACCAAAATGCCTGGGTCCCAATTTTGTGTGCTTTCCAGAAAAACCACAATGCATAAACCTGGTGAAGCATACACAGCCAAGCACAGATCCCGGGACAGTCACTGTGTAGGATGCCTGAGGTTACTGTACTGAGGGCTTGTAAAAGTACTACTTTCAGCGTCAAAACAATTGCCCTGTCTTTCAGAAGCAAAGAGAACTCTGCTTTGTTTCTAAGACATCTTCCATATCAGTACCAATGCTTATTGCTTGGACTCTGCATTTTAAACACTAACTTCCCCAACTTCTCTATTTTATGTGATGACTAGTGTAATAGTATAACCAGTCAATCACTATTCCTCTGCAGACTGAAACTGTGACTTTTTCTTCCTGGAGCCAGATCCATGAGGTGTTGCCACTGATAAAAACCCATGCGAGATCTTCATTTGTCTCACCCAAGAGATTTCCCACAGTACTTTTAAATGATTACCCAAAGGTCAGTTATAAATACCATGTTGACGGGTTCCTGATTTGAAACAGGGCAATTGCACATCCCAAGGATGAGCCAAGTCTGCTTTCCTTGGCCAGAGTGAACCTTTACGCTTTCCCACTGACGTTTTAAAGTTTGATGAAGAGGTTTCTCAAGGGCAGGGCATCCCAACTTCTATGGCCCTGGTCTCTTTCACAAAGACACGATAATGCTGAATACATACTAGGTACTCTACGTATTTGTGCTGGATGGAAGGATTTGAGAGTATAGTAATGATTACTTCCTGAAGAGTCAACACTTTTTGCAAAAGGAAAATAAACTCTGCTTATAAAGACACAGAAGACTGAAATATGTTGTTTTCTTTCTAAAAAATTATCAGATGCACTTAAGTTTCTCCTTAAATACTGAAGAAAATAAAACAATTTCCCCTCAAAAATGCCAAAATACACAGAACTGGAGCTATTTTGCCACATACAAGTGTAAAGAGGATTGTCCCCTTCTTCCCTGAGTCTGCAATACAAACTCAATTAGTAATCTCCAACAAAATACAAATATGTTCGTTTTCCCACCAGAAAATTAACTAAATTACTCTTTGTGGTAGACAACATTGTGTCTTTGGGTATTAGATCTTCAGGGTCTGTCCCCTCCAGTCTCTGAGATCACTGAGAAGATGCTCTCAGGTCAGTTTCCTAAATCATCACAAAGACCACTGTTTGATCACATTTTTCTATTAGCCAGTGGCATTATTTGAATAAAATGTGCTCCATTTCAGATATCATGCACTTTTCAGATAAAGACACCCACTTAACTGTCCTATACTCCTGATGCTTCCAACACTGCCTTCACAATATGCTTTAGACATCATGCAACATATTTCGACTAGAAAATAAAAGGATAAATTCTCCCCAAATTTGCTTACAGAAACTTAGCTAACCAAAGATTTAAAAAAAAAAAAAAAGGAAAAAACTATGACATATAAAGACATTAATACCAAGGCAAAAGTGACAGAAAAAGGATTTATCAAAAAATAATCTAGTCATCCCTTGGTATCCACAGGATTGGTTCTGGGAGTCTTGTGGATATCAAAATCTGTGAATGCTCAAACATCCTACAGAAAACGGTACGGTACCATCAGCCCTTCACAGATGTAGAACCTGCAGATACAGGCCAACTGAACAGTCACTGAAGGTTCTCTGAAACTCCAATTAATCTGGGTCACTCTGGCTTACTGCAGGGTTCTGAATCTGCAGCGTTCCTAAGAACCTTCTGGGGAGCTTGTGAAAATGCAAGTTCCTGGGTTTCTCCTCTCCTATGGATAGTTAAAACTACTGTGGAGGTCAGGAATCTGCCTCTTTTAAACTTGTTTTATATTGGAGGGTTGTTGTTTAGCCACCAAGTCTGACTCTTTGAAACCCCATGGACCAGTTTCCTCTGTTCATGGGATTTCCCAGCCAAGAATACTGGAATGGGTTGCCATTTCCTTCTCCAGGGGATCTTTCTGACCCAGGGATCAAACCTGCATCTCCTGCATTGGCAGGCAGATCCTTTACTACTGAGCCACTATGGAAGCCCATATTGGGGTACAGCCAATAAACAATATTGTGAGTTTTAGGTGAACAGCAAAGCAACTCAGCCATACATATGCATATATCCATTCTTCCCCTGAACTCCCCTCCGGGCTGCCACGTAACACTAAGCAGAGTTCCCTCTGCTATAAAGTAGGTCCTCGTCGGTTAACCATTTTAAATATAGGAGTGTGTACATATCCATCCCCAGCTCCCTAACTATCCCTTCCCCCCAGCAACGGTAAATTCATTCTCTAAGTCTGTGAGTCTGTTTTATAAGTTCCTTTGTATCATTTCCTTTCAGATTCTGCATTTAAGGGAGCTCATACAATATTTTCCCTTCTCTGTCTGACTAACAGGGGAGGGAGGTAATGCTGTGTATTGGAATAAATCAGCAAAGAGAGAGAGCCTCATGTCCAGAACCACCTGCGAAGGCCATGTGCCTACAGGTTTAACTTCCTCAGTTCTCCATTTACTCCTCTATAACACAGGGATGTTAAACCGATACCTAAGATGCCTTCCTGCTAGGAAACTGGGACATGTTTAAAACCAAAAGTAGCCTTATAAACGTGGACACTGTTTATTTTCCTAGAAAAGTGTTTGACTATTCCCAAGTAATGTTTATACATAGATCTTTACATCAGAGATAAACAGCCTCTCCACCTGAAACATGCCAGACACTGAATGAAATCACACACTTACACACACACACACACACACACACACACACACACACACCCTCTACCTTGTGGCCATGGGGCAAGAGTTGGGTCCACTAGGTGTTCAGTTGAAAAGCTTATCTGAACCTAGATTACAAGAGCAGTTAATTTGGATTATTTCCGCCAGCATTAAAGGCCACAATCCCGACATTATTAACCACAGTCCAAGAGAACCAAGGCACCAGCTAAGTGGCACCTTTTTAGGAAGGAACTACCGGAGGTTGCTCTTATCTCAGACTCTGCTTTAGGGCAGGAAGGCCCGACTCTACAAAGAGAGTCAGAACTCACAGCCTGGAGTGTCTCCACATTTTCAAAAACTCTGTATAGTTTGCTGGAATGGAGATGAAACATTTATCCTTCTCGTGCAACCACTCTGGTTTCCAGGGAGCTGCCTGTGAACGGCAGAGGCGGGCGGAGGAGAGATACAACTGCAGACACACACACGACACACACCAAAGTTAACCGGAAAATTTCAAAGTGCCTTTTCATGCCTTTAACTCAAAGATGAACACATTTCAAGGTGACCCAATCCTCCAGTGACAGGCAGTGTTTTAAAAGCGCCGACGCTCTCCACTTAAACAATTTCTAGTGACACGTCTAAACCGCATCCTCCGGGGCTCTCTGCGCTGTCTCGCTGACTAGCCTTTCTTTCCTGGCAGAAGCATCCCGTTTCACATGAGCGCTTGAAGTCTGTCTTCCCTTCTAACAATTAAATTCCACAGAGCTCAGATGCTTTATTTTTTTAACTTAGCAGGCACCATGCAGGACTGTTAATTATTTAATTATACCACAAACACAAATGATTCCTTTATACTGCTATTTCCTAAAATCATGCATCACACGTGCTTCCTCAGTTGTGTCTGACTCTTTGGGACCCCCTGGACTGCAGCCCACCAGGTTCCTCTGTCCATGAGATTTTTCAGGCCATAATCCTGGAGTGGGTTGCCATTTCCTCCTCCAGGGGATCTTTCCAATCCAGGTATCGAACCCACGTGTTCTGCGTCACTTACATTGGCAGGCAGATTCTTTACCACTGAGCCACGTGGGAAGCCATTTATCAAAATAGTATCAGAATAATAAAAGATAGCCTTATCACTTGTGCTTATAAGCAAAGGGTAAAAGACTTCTAATATAAAATCAAAGTTCAGGATCAGAAAAGGCGGTCCCATTTAAAACCTAAAAGTATGGAAATTCTCCGGTGGTACAGTGGGTAACACTACAAGCTCCCAATGAAGGGGATCTGAGTTGGATCCCTGGTCGGGGAACTAGATTCCACATCCCACAACCCTGAGTCGAAACTAAGACCCAGCACAGCCTAAACAAATAAATATTTTTTTAAAAACCTAAACGTGTACATGATTATATATTGACTCTGTTTATGAATTTCATACACAGAATATGAAGGACTTTTTTCTTCTTTCTTCACTAAAATATTATGGTTAGTCATTACAGAATGAGAAGATTGCACTAGAAATCTGAAAATTGGGTTCCTATAGTTAATGCAACATGCCAGGCTGTTGTGGGTCAGTTCCTTACTCCCTGTCAAAAACATCCTTTCCAAAAATCTGCCCTGGACTACCTGTAAATTCCTCTGTAACTTTCCAATTTGATTACTTCTATATGGCATGAGTTTGAACAAACTCCAGGAGATGGTGAAGGACAGGACAGCCTGAGGTGCTGCAGACCACAGGGTCGCAAAGAGTCAGACACAACTGAGCGACTAAACAATAACAACAACAATATGGCCACCTGTATCATCCTGTGATAACTTTTTATACAAGACAGTCCCCCCTTAGTTGACTGTGAGCTTCAGGAAAGCAGAGACCAGGCTATGCTCACTTTGGCATCCCAGCCATTATCATGAGCAACAAGGAACAAGTGCCAGGAACAGCAGGAACTCTACTTCGCTCTTTTTTTTTCTTTTTTAATGTGTGTAAGTTTATAATACATAAGAATAAATTTTTTTTAATGTGTTCTGGTCCCTGTCCTCTCCTAACAATTGTCCTAAACCTTACCCCCACCCTGGGAAGCAGGGGAGTCACTGAGCCAGAGAAGCACAGACCTGCCGGGGGGAATCGATGTGGGCAGCAGGTGATGCAGTAGTTGCAGTATAGGCTGGATGCGGGTGCCCAGCGCAGGGGGTCAGAACTCGAGAAAGTCAAGAATGTCTACTGGGCACGGAGCATGTACAACCCAGCATGTGAAGGGTTTCAAACATGCAAAGGAAGAAAAACTGAATAAATCTGTGATGCTGGTCTGGAATTGGAAGAATTGGTGTGAATTCATGGTTTTCACCATATAGAGAGATATAGATAGATGATAAGTAGGTAGTTATAGAAGTAAATGTGTGTGTGTGTGTGTACAAAGTCTAACTCTACCAATGAGGGGCTTAGGAGCAGGAACACACAAGTCTCCATACCTACTGCCCAGATCATGGCTTCTAAATACCATTATCCACTGAAAAAAACATTCCTTGGAGAAAGAGCTGACTCTAGTGCTGAGACAGGGAAAGTATTGAAAGTAAAAGTGTAGTCACTCAGTAGTGTCTGACTGTTTGCAACCCCATGAACTGTATGTAGCCCACCAGGCTCCTCTGTCCACATAATCTCCAGGCAAGAATACTGGAGTGGGTTGGCATGCCCTTCTCCGGGCAATCTTGCCGACCCAGGGATTGAACCCGGGCATCCCACATTTCAGGCAGATTCTTTACCATCTGAGTCACCAGGGGACGTATTGGGTTGGCCAAAGCGTTCATTTGGGCTTTCCCATAAGATGTTATGGAAAAATCGGAACAAATTTTTTAGCCAATCCAATATAAGAGAAGCCTGGAACACCTTATTAAGCCAAAAAAGAATGAAGTAAACAATGAGACATGTTAAAAAGAGAGAGGAGCTAGGATGAAGAGAATCCCATTAGCAAAACCTCAACAACTTCAATATTAAATAATAATAGTAAAAACTACAACCCATCTGAAAAAAATAGGAAACCTCAAATGTATAGTAATAAAAACAAACATAAATAAATGGAAAATTTGCAGAGAAACAGGGTACTTAAATAGCTTCAAAGTACCACAACACAAAAGACACATGAATTACAAAGGTTAAAAAAGTAACTTTACAGTGGGGAAGCCTAGGAGACAACACCTTAATCGAATGATCAAAATGAACAGAAATAGTGAGACAAATCAATATCATGGGCTACTTAATAGGATGCAATGAGAAGCACACAGCATCATTGCTGTGAAATTCCTGCCAAGGATACATAATCTAAATCTAACCACAAACATGGCAAACAGAAACAGAGGAACATTCTGTTAAACTACTGGCCTCTGTACTGCAAAAGTCAACAAAACACTAAGCAATCATTTCAGCCTGAAGACAATTAAAGAGACATGACGATTCAAGGCAACACATGATTCTGAAATGAATTTTTTTTGAACTAAACAAATATTATTTGGACAACTGGCTAAACATGAAGTTGTGGGTTGGATGATAATACTAAATTCAGGTTAAAATTTTCAATTTGAGGACCACAGTGTCGTTGCAGTCTTTGAGGAAATAGCCCTTGCTGTTGTTGCTATTGGTCAGTCACTCAGTTGTGTCCTACTCTTTGCGATCCCATAAACTTAAACTTAAACTGCGATCCCATAAGCAGCACTCTAGGCTTTCCTGTCCTTCACTGTCTCCCGGAGTTTGCTCAAACTCATGTCCATTGAGTTGATGATGCCATCCAATCATCTCATCCTCTGTTATCCCCTTCTCCTCAGCCCTCAATCTTTCCCAGCACCACGGTCTTTTCCAATCAGTTGGCTCTTCACATCAGGTGGCCAAAGTACTGGAACATCAGTTTTAGCATCAGTCCTTCCAATGAATATTCAAGGTTGATTTTCTTTAGGATTGACTGGTTTGATCTCCTTGAAGTTCAAGGGGCTCTCAAGAGTCTTCTCTGTTATGGTAACTCATTTAAGGTACAGGTTAGGCATAACTATCTAAAATAAAATAAATGGAAAGTAACAGCGTATCACATTTGCACTTATTTTAACTGCAGCTTGGTTCGATGCAGCTAGCCATCAGACCTAGTTCTGTGAAGGTAGGGACTCCCCTTGTCCATGTTGTATCCCTAGAGCCCAGGTAATGTCAACCAGTTCACAACTGCTACTCAATAACAACTTTTGAATGAATAAATGTATTTCGTAAAGTACAAAATTCCATCTTGCTTCTTGGTTTAGCAATTAATCCAAAGCTGATCTCCTTTAACTATATTTTAAGCAAATAAATTGCCCTGTCTGTTCTACTTTAATTACAAAAAATGCTTCTACAGAGCAAAACAGATTCCTCAGTAATCATGGCTCCTGATCATTCCAATTGTAAATATATGCCTAAAACAATTTCTTTTTACTGCAAAACAAAAAATTCATAGAATTGTCCCCAACCCGTCTCAACTAAAAATCAGTTTTCAATGAGTTTTTTCTTTTTTTTTTTTCTGTTTTTCAGAAATCTTTGAAAATTTCCTTTTTGCATACAAGAGCTTGGCTTCCCCGATAGGTCAGCAGGTAAAGTCTTCCTGCAATGCAGGAGATGCAGGTCCGATCCCTGGGTTGGGAAGATCCCCTGGAGAAGGGAACGGCAATCCACTCCAGTACTCTTGCCTGGAGAATCCCATGGACAGAGGAGCCTGGCAAGCTATTGTCCACAGGGTTGCAAAGAGCTGGACATGATTCAGCATGCAAGCACACACACAAGAGCTTGCAGATATACCAGCAGACACAGAGCAGAGAAATCCTCAGAGGTCACCTAATACAACACCCCCACTGTCCAGATACCCCCAAAGAATATCACATTTGAAAGGAAGCCACACTGCCAATATCCTTCATAAGCCTCTTGAGATCTCTTTAAAGACAGAAGTAACAAAACTGAATTTTAATGATATTCAGAAAAGAGAAAGAAGGTAGAACATCACTCAAACTTCCACGTGGCTCTAGAGGTAAAGAACCCACCTGCCAACGCAGGAGACGCTGGAGACATGGGTTGATCCCTGGGTCAGGAGGATCCCCTGGAGGAGGGCATGGCAGCCTACTCCAGTATTCTTGCCTGGAGAATCCCATGGACAGAGGAACCTTGTGGGCTACAGTTCATGGAGTCGCAAAGAGTTGGAGATGACTTAGCAACTAAAGAATAACAACAAAGGGCCAAAGGTGCACCACAGAACTATAAAGATTATAGTTAGATAGATTATATCTTTTTCTTTGAGCAGTGTTGGCTGTAAGTGGGTAGTTGACAGCTGTGTCTTCCTATGGAGAAGGCTTGACTAGTTTGGAATCAGAAGGAAAAAGAACCCTAGAGTTGGTCTAGCTTTTGAGTAGCTTGTGGCTTTGGACAAGGTGCTTGCTTTCTTAAGAGTGTGGCTCCTGGACCTACAGCATTAACATTAGGTGACAGCTCATTAGAAATACAAATTGAGATCTCAATGAATCAGAAGCTCTGGACATGGGACCCAACCATTCCAGTGGTTCTGAAATGCACTCAGGTTTGAGAGCCATAGGCCAATCTACAATCTAATTATAATCAAGGTGTGAAGTGAAAGTCACGCAGTCGTGTCCAACTCTTTCCAACCCCCTGGACTATACAGTCCATGGAATTCTCCAGCCTAGAATACTGGAGTGCATAGCCTTTCCCTTCTCCAGGGGATCTTCCCAACCCAGGGATCGAACCCAGGTCTCCCACATTGCAGGCAGGTTCTTTACCAGCTGAGCCACAAAGGAAGCCCAAGAACACTCAAGTAAGCAGCCTATCCCTTCCCCAACAGATCTTCCCAACCCAATAAAGGATTAAAAGTTCATTTATTTTAAAAAGTTAGTGTTTATTTCAAAAGACTAAGGCACTAAGTAATATACTGCATAAATTAATACTGAATTATTTTTTCCCACTACATAAATATTTCAAATAACTTATTTTAGCATTTTAGGCTAAATCTCTGTCTGGATTAATGATTAATACCAGTGAAGGAAAAACACCCAAGAAATATATTTGATGTTATTTAAACAAAGAGAATAAAACAAAACTATGATCATTTAAATAGCTGCATAAAAATTACATGTACTATTATTCTACATAGCAATTGGTTTTTGTCTACAAAAACCAATTTTTCTATAGTTTCTACATAGCAATTGTTTTTCTTTTGTCTATACTGCTATTTTTCAATGAAGAAATGAACATGATTCTAATTCTTGCAAATAAAATTAAAATATTCTATGTCAATTATAGCTCAAGAAAAAAAAGCAAAAAATGGTTTAATTGTGCTTCTTGAAAGAAAAACTTCTACATTTTGGTGAAACAAGAGTGCATCAAATGGTAAACAGAGTCACAGCCATACCCTGAAGATAGCAAGGTGACTAAGGCCTATGCCCATTCTTATTCTCCATCCATCATCTTTCTGGATCTTCCAATCTAGGAAACTCCTTTTTTTTTTACTAAAGTCCACATTTCAAAGATACAACTAGAGTTTAAAATATAACCTACTAAAGGGCAGTGAGTAAAGGTGACTCAACGTGGTGAGGAAATCACCTGCCTTCATAAAGACAAGCTTCTACCGTTTGACAAAAGTTCTGGACCACCTCATGAAGTCCAGGCTGTTTTAATGAGAACACTTTTAGAGGGAAAAAAAAAAAGTACCTATATGTATTATATAAATTTATAGCTAATTTTCTCAAAATTGGCCCCTAAAAATAGAATTCTCCTTATACTATTGTATACTTACTTGGCACATTGTGAGTACGATTACATACTATTTGTGAACCCACTCCAGTGTTCTTGCCTGGAGAATCCCAGGGACGGGGGAGCCTGGTGGGCTGCCGTCTATGGGGTCGCACAGAGTCGGACACGACTGAAGCGACGCAGCAGCGGCAGCAGCAGTAAACTATTATATACGTTATACTTATATACGTTATACTTACTATATATATGGTGTATAATCGTTTACTAGGTACTCACAAATAGTGTGTGTGTGTGTGTGTTAGTCACTCAGTCGTTTCCTACTCTTTGCAACCCCATGGACTGTAGCCCACCAGGCTCCTCTGTCCACGGAATTCTCCAGGCCAAGAACACTGGAGAGGTTCGCCATTTCCTTCTCCACACAAATAGTACATAATAGTAAGTATATGGTATATAATAGTATACTAGGTGCTCACAATGTATCAGTTAAACCCTCTCCTTTAATCTCCAAACAAGTGCTACTATTATAACCATTTAACAGATTAAGAAATTGAAGCACAGTTATTTGCCCAAAGTCACACAGCTAAAGTGAAGATTCAGAATACAGATAAGCAAGCTATCATACTTAAACTAAGATCCCTAAACTTTGGCTCCATCACGGTTTTGCTGTCTGAATTACAAATTATTCACATTCAGGAAAATCAAAACTAAGTTTTCTTGCCAGAAATATTTGATAATATCAATGAAATGAAATAAATGGCAAAATAATTCAAGCATTTTTAGAAATCATTGTACCTATAAAATCATACAATTTCTATTAAATTATATAATCCAGGGACGGACTATATAGTGCCAGGTGGCGCTAGTGGTAAAGAACCGCCTCACAATGCAAGAAAACACTAGAGACGCAGGTTCGATCCCTGGGTCGGGAAGATCTCCGGGAGGAGGCAATAGCAACCCACTCCAGTCCTCTTGTCTGGAGAATCCCATGGACACAGGAACCTACAATCAGTAGTGTCACAGAGTCGGACACGACTGAAGTGACTTAGCATACAGCACATAGTCCAGAGACTTGACAACTTTTTCAATAGTACGACCGCTCTGGACATAGAGCTGTGCCAACAATAACCCATGGAAAACCAGCATTAAATAGCGCAAGGTAATTCTATTAAGAATATGGAACCGAGGTTTTCATCTGGTTTGTTTGCGGGTCTTTGGGTTTTTTGGTTACTGTTGCTGTTCTTTGCAACCAGGTGAACGAATGAGCTGAAAGATCAAAGTCGAATCTCTTCCGATTACTTCCTCCGCTTATAAATATAAGGTTCGTGAGTCAAGACTTGCAGGGTCCACGTGCCCAAGGGTTGAATCTCCTGGGTTGCTGCCCCCGCGCCTGCGCCACCCGACCGGTCTAGCACGCGCCTCGGGGACCCCTGGCCAGGGCACCGGGCGCCGCAAGGCTGGAGGAAGCAAGGGATCGAGAGCAATGGAGAGGAGATGGAGCGATTGCGGGCCCTTACCGAGCTCCGTGCCCTGCTGGTGCGCCGACATGTCTGGGAAGCCCAAGCACAGCTGGCTCCGGGAGCCCGCCTCTGCACCGCCCTTCCTCCTTCCTCCAGCTCCTGCTTCGCCCCACCCCTGCTTCGCCAGGCCACGGCCCTCTTCCGCCAGGTCACGCCCATCTGGGGGCGGAACCATTGAACAGCCCCGGATGGCTGGAACCTGACCCCTCGGACTGAAGAGGAAGTCGCATCACCTAGCCTCCTCGGTCCTCTCCGCCAGGCGCGAAACTCCCGTATTAATTTCCGCAAATCATGCTGCGAGAACTCGTCGTCAAATACTTCAGTTACCGACTGCACTAAACAAAAAGCATTTTGAAACTTTTCCCGGGTTACAAAACAAGACGGGAGAAGCTCCTCCCAGTTACTGTTGGCAGAGCTCTGCAGCCCCACACCTGAAAGGGCATCGGTGGTCCCCGAGCTTTTTAAGGGCGACCAACCTGCACGCCGGAGTCCCAAGTCCTGTGACTTCTAACCTAGGCTTCCTGAAGAGAAGCAGCTCTGTGGCCTGAAAAACCAGGGGGCTTAAGAATGGGAAGACCTGGGGTCTCAGCTTTGCTCTGAAAGCGATTAAGTGTGACACTGGCCATAACTGCCTTTTTAAGCTTCGGTTTTTTCATCTGTAAGAAAGTACCTTGACAACATCTTGGACCTCTAGAACTCTAATTCTGTGAATTTTTTCAGCCTGACTTTTTTATGACCTGGAGGTTTAAGTTAACTGCAGTAACTCAATACAGCCATTGATCAACTCCCTACTCACCATCAGAGACAGCTCCACTCTGATGAAAGAGGGAAAACTTAGTTACAGTTTGTTTACCATGAGCCAGTTACTAGGCTAGGTACTTTCAGAGAGATGATAGCAATGGAGTCTCAGAACAATCCTGCCAAGCATGTACTATATTCTCCATTGTTGTACATAGAGACATCAAAGTTATGAGCAGAGAGATCCTGGCCTAGTGGAAACTGCATGTGTGCTCAGTCCTGTCCAGCTCTTTCCGACCTCATGTACTGTAGCCAGCCAGGCTCCTCTGTCCATGGAATTTTCCAGGCAAGAATATTGGAGTGGGTTGCCATTTCCTTCTCCACGGAATCTTCCCCACCCACGTCTCTTGTGTTGCCTGCATTGGCAGGCATATTCTTTACCAGCTGAGCCACTGGGGAAGGCCAGTGGAAAGTGAGCAGACTCCAAATGGGTCCAATTCCTTAATACACCAGCAATTCCATCTAATGACTAGCTGATTCTAAGAATATTACTTCCTGTAAAATACAGATGATCAAAACAGATTTGACTTGCAAAGTTGTGTGTGTGTAAAGTAGTAGTACAATACACATTGTGGCACTTAGTAGGGGCTCAACAAGTGGAAGCTGTTAATGTTATTGTCGGCTTCACACAGTAACTATAGGCTTCATAGGAAAAGTAATTCCAGTCCTTTCCCTCTACATGGAACTGCCTCTCATCCTTGTCAGCCCAAAGCCAATTGCTGAACATTTTGGATGTGTCTACATCCCATTCATATATAAAAAAGCATTTTTAAAATTGTTTATTTATTTCATTTTTTGGTTGCCGTAGATCTGTATATTGTCACCCTGCTTATTTATCTTATATACAGAGTACATCATGAGAACCCTGGGCTGGATGAAGCACAAGCTGGAATCAAGATTGCAGGGAGAAATATCATTAACCTCAGATATGCAGATGAAACCACCCCTATGGCAGAAAGTGAAGAAGAACTAAAGAGCCTCTTGATGAACATGAAAGAGGAGACTGGAAAAGTTGGCTTAAAGCTCAACATTCAGAAAACTAAGATCATGGCAGCCAGTCCCATCACTTCATGGCAAATAAATGGGGAAACAGTGGAAGCAGTGGCAGACTTTATTTTTGGGGGGCTCCAAAATCACTGCAGATGGTGATTGCAGCCATGAAATTAAAAGACACTTACTCCTTGGAAGGAAAGTTATGACAAACCTATACAGCTTGTTAAAAAGCAGAAACATTACTTTGCCAACAAAGGTCCATCTATTCACGGCTATGGTTTTTCCAGTGGTCATGTATAGATGTGAGAGTTGGACTGTAAAGGAAGCTGAGCACCGAAGAATTGATGCTTTTGAACTGTCGTGTTGGAGAAGACTCTTGAGAGTCCCTTGGACTGCAAGGAGATCCAACCAGTCCATCCTAAGGGAGATCAGTTCTGAGTGTTTATTGGAAGAACTGATGTTGAAGCTGAAACTCCAACACTTTGGCCACCTGATGCGAAGAACTGACTAATTTGAAAAGACCCTGATGCTGGGAAAGATTGAGGGCAGGAGGAGAAGGGGACGACAGAGGATGAGATGGTTGGATGGCATCACTGACTCAATGGACGTGAGTTTGGTTAAACTCCAGGAGTTGGCGATGGGCAGGGAGGCCTGGCGTGCTGCGGTCCATGGGGTTGCAAGGAGTTGGACACAACTGAGCAACTGAACTGAACTGAACTGCGGTCTCCGTTGCTGTGCATGGGCTTTCTCTAGTTGTAGCAAGCAGGAGCTACTCTTCTTTCCGGTGTGCACACTTCTCATTGCACTGGCTTCTCTTGTTGCAGAGCACAGGCACTAGGCATGCAGCCTTCAGTATTTGTGGTGCACAGGCTTAGCTGTTCCAAGGCATATGAGATCTTCCCTGACCAGGGATCAAACCCATGTCTCTTGCATTGGCAAGCAGATTTTTAACCACTGGACTACCAGATAAGTCCTGTATAATAATATTTTACCTATTTTTATCTTCACCCTGAAAGCCCGGAGCTGGCCTAACACTCAAAGCTAGACCACCATGTTCCCCAGTAGAATATAATACAGTTTTACAGAATACCAACATTAGCCAAGGCCACTGGGCCTGTGATAAATTAACAAAAACAAGATCCCTTGTAGTCATCAGTTCAGTTCAGTTGCACAGTTGTGTCTGACTCTTTGCAACCCCATGGACTGCAGCACACTAGGCTTCACTGTCCATCACCAACTCCCGGAGTTTACTCAAACTCATGTCCATTGAGTCAGTGATGCCATCCAACCATCTCCTCCTCTGTCGTCCCCTTCTCCTCCTGCCTTCCATCTTTCCCAGCATCAGGGTCTTCTCAGATGAGTCGGTTCTTCACATCAGGTGGCCAAAGTACTGGAGTTTCAGCTTCAGCATCAGTCCTGCCAATGAAAATTCAGGACTGATTTCCTTTAGGATTGACTGGTTGGATCTCCTTGCAGTCCAAGGGACTTTCAAGAGCCTTCTTCAACACCACAGTTCAAAAGCATCAATTCTTCAGCACGCAGCTTTCTTTATAGTCCAACCCTCACATGCATACATGACTACTGGTAAAACCATAACTTTGACTAGACAGACTTTTGTCAGTGAAGTAATGTCTCTGCTTTTTAATATGCCGTCTATGTTGGTCATAATCTGCTTTTCTTTCAAGGAGCAAGCGTCTTTTAATTTCATGGCTGCAGTCACCATCTGCAGTGATTTGGGGCCCCCAAAAATAAAGTCTGTCACTGTTTCCATTGTTACCCATCTGTTTGCCATGAAGTGATGGGACCGGATGCCATGATCTTAATTTTCTGAATGTAGCATTTTAAGCCAACTGTTTCACTCTCCTCTTTCACTTTCATCAAGAGGCTCTTTAATTCTTTGTTTTCTGCCATAAGGGTGGTGTCATCTGCATATCTGAGGTTATTGATATTTCTCCCAGCAATCTTGATTCCAGCTTGTGCTTCATCCAGCCCAGCATTTCTCATGATGTAGTCTGCATATAAGTTAAAATAAGGGCAGGGAAGCCTAGGGTGCTGCAGTCCATGGGGTCTCAAAGAGTCGGACATGACTGAGCAACTGAACTGAACTGAACTGAACCTGGGATTAATCTCTACGGTTTGACTGTAAATTGGCAGCATTCAGAGACAGTGGGGATACAATGCAAAAAGTGAGGTTTTTAAAAATTTTGTATTTATTTATTTGTGGCTGTGTTGGGTTTTCGTTGCTGCACGGGCTTTTCTCCAGTTGCAGGGAGTTGGGGCTACTGCTCTCTAGTTGCAGTGCGTGGGTTTCTCGTCGCAGTGACTTCTCTGTTGCGGAGCCTGGGCTCTGGGATGCACGGGCTTGCGCTGCTGCGGCAAGTGGGCTCAGTAGTTGTGGCTCTCAGGTTTAGTTGCTCTGAGGCTTGTGGGATCTTCCCTGATCAGGGATCGAACCCATGTCTTCTGCACTGGCAGGTGGATTCTTTACCACTGAGCCACTAGGGGAAGTGCAGGGTTTTGTTTTTGTTTTTTTCCTAATGAGGAAACGTTGCTAAATTTCACTCTGCGAATTTCAGTTTTACATTTTTTGCCTTCTGAAACTGCTGAAGTATCCATCCTTAAGGTAAGGCCTCTCAGATCCGTGGGCCACCACTCCTATGTTGGACTCTCCCAAAAGATTTTTCCTAAAGCAGATTCTAGGCTTCACCACAGCCTTACTGAATCATAATCTCTAGGACCGTGAAATCTGTATTTTTAAAAATTCCCTCAGATGATGTTTACGCCAGCTAAGTGCAAAGGATCACCAGCCTCGAGGCAGAGAGTAAACCATGCATGCTAATCGTGCTCTGGCCCAAACTGTCTTTTACAAGGGTAAATCTGTCTTTATTGTATTCTTTTTACTCATGCAAATTTTGCATGCCATTCCTTTTTGTGGCTATGGGATTTTTTTTTTTTTTTTTGGCTACCCTGGGTCTCTGTTGCTGAGTGCAAACTTTCTCTAATTGCAGCAGGTGGGTGGGGGTCCTCTCTAGTTGCAGTGTGTGGGCTTCTTATTGCAGGGGCTTCTTTCACTCCAGAGTATGGGCTCTGGAGCACAGGCTCAGAAGTTGTGGTGCATGGGCTTAGTTGCCCCGAGGGGTGTGGGGTCTTCCGGGACCAAGAATCAAACCCATGTCCCCTGCATTGGTAGGCAAACTCCAATTATTGGACCACCAGGGAAATCCATGGATGTTTTTTAATAAAAATTTCGAGTTGTCAGATAAATTACTTATCTCCCAGCCCTCCCACCCCGACTCCTTCAGTTAAAATTAAAGCTCTAAGAATATGTTCTATTTACCTTGAAAACTTAAGAACTTACCTGACCTGGGAGATAGGACTAATCCAAATGTTAAGGGTCAAAGGGCATGAACTAGTTGTGTTTGCTTAGTCACACACCCAGGCCTAGTAGAATATTTGTTAGATGAATGAGTATTTATCACAGTTTGTGCTACTTTCTCATAGTGCCCACTGTTTTAACAAGTCCTATATTCAACTGCAGTCTCTATGATTTCTTAGAGCAGTCATTCACACGTTCCTTAGGTAAAAATTCACTTAGACTGTGGATTGTCAATAGTATTTCTAATTCAGATGGGGGAAACTGTAGAAACAGGGAAGGTTGGGAAAGAGTTTGAATATTAGAATTGAAATATTTCAGAACTGTAGAGTGACTTCTAGAGCTTCTAATTCCTACTTCATGGTGAAATAAGAAGAAATTCCTGGGTGGTCCAGTGGTTAGGCCTCTGTACTGTCACTGCTGAGGGCTGAGGTTCAATCCTTGGTCAGAGAACTAAGATCCCACAAGCAGTGTGGCATGGCCAAAAATAAAAAAAGAATTATACTGTATTTTTTATGAAGCTAAATTTATTCAATTTAAGGAATAGCCCTTTATCCTGAGACTCTGCCCTTCACTACCAACTAGGATTTCAAAATGTCCTTTCTTTCATGAAGATTGTGGTGGTAGGTGATGTTTTAATAGGCTCACTTGGCAAAATTAGAAGCAGACCATTTTATCTTGTCACTGACACCCACTCCCCATCGTTTTCATCTATTTTTCCAACAAATCCCAAAGTTGGGAGGGATCACTGATAGAATAAATACATAATATTGGGGCTTCCCAGGTGGCACAGTGGTAAAAAAAATCCTGTTACCAATGCAGGAGACACAGGTTTGATCCTTGGGTCAGGAAAATCCCCTGGAGGAGGAAATGGCAACTCACTCCAGTATTCTTGCCTGGGAAATCCCATGGACAGAGGAGCCTGTCCTCTGTAGCCTGTCCAGGGCTACAGTCCACGGGGTCGCAAAGAGTCAGACACCACTGAGGAACTGAACATTTACGCACTAGGTTATATTAAGTGCTTCCTACGAGTTAAGCCCCTCCATCAATTATTTGATCTCTTCCCCCCTAGAAAAATCTATGTGTGAAAACTGTCATCTCCTTTTATAGGTAAAGAAACTGAGGCTCAAAGAGATTAGTCTATAAGTGCTAGAGGATGATTCAAACCCAGGCAGTATAACTCACAGACACATACTTACTGTTCCTATGATTTCTCTGAAGCCAGACTCATTAGACAAGTCATTTAACCTCTGAAATGAAGTTTCCCATATGCATAATGGAGATATTACCTATCTCATGGCTTTATTGGAAAAATTAAAAAATAACAGTATTTTAAAACCAAGCGGAAAATCTAACATAAGTCACTTAATAAATACTATTTCCACACACATCTGTAAACTCAAACCAGTTATTTTCCACTTGACCAAGTTCTATTCTCTCATTAATTACATAAAGTAGTTCAGCCTATAAAGTACTGTTACTGTCCATTAGCTATCATTTAGATGCATACTTTGGCCTTGTTTACTCAAGTAAATTTGTTAGATGTCTCATTTGTTTCTTCAGGAACTCTATTGATTTTAAACTCACACTTGTCTAGGTGATACTATGTCACACTGGCAATTGTGCATTCTTATAGCTCAGCAAAGCTAGGCCTATCTGAGAATGTTTGTATTCCAGTAATTCTTTTCCTTCAGGAATCCCCCCCTGGGGTGCCATAACATATAGTAATCCAACAGAACCACTGTCTGAAAATATTCAGGTGTAGAACATAAGGTTCCTACTAAAGAAATATTTTCCCTTGGTCTGCATTTTCAATTCCCCATGTTATTGTTGCTCTGTCCTGAAAAGTTACATCCATTTGCCTCCACCTTGGTCTGAAAGAGGAACAGGCAGCTAAGTTAATAATTCCACTGAATTTGAACTGTTAAAAAATGTAATCTGTAAGTTATTATGGTACATCTTTACTATTTCATAGCCATTAAAATGAATGTGTTGGGACTACCCTGGCAGTCCAGTGGGTAAGACTGAGTTTTCAATGCAAAGGCCTCCGGTTCCAGTCCTGGTCAGAGAACTAAGATAACACATACTGTGTGGCCAAAATAATAATAATGTGTTTAATTTTATTTACTGACATGAAATATTCTTGAGAATTGACTGTACTCAATCCTAGTTTCTTAGGAAAAAACCTCTAAATGACACTAAAACTGAGAAGCAATGATGCATAGGGTAAATTATTAAAATTTAGGCAGGATTTGAGTTATAATGAGATTAGGATGTGGAGAGGAAGCTGCAGAGGAAGAATGAATGGGAAGCAGAGTGGAGATGGGGAGACATCACACGAGCGGAAATCCTTGTAGGTGATTGAATCTCAGGTCAGCTGAAGCTATACGTGAATTCACTGGAGAGAGGCATGTGCTTTGGGTAGGTGCCTGCCATATCTGACTTTCAGTGGGGAGAAAGGTCTGCTCCATGGGCGATAGGTGAAAAATCATCTCCCTGGTCTGGTGCGATTTGATGCTTTTTAGGGACTTATTTCAACATCTACGAGAACACTTCCAATATACCAGCCACCTTTCTAAGCAAAGCAGTATTGGTGAAGACAAAAAATAGACAAGATTATTTCAGATAGCAGGAAGATTAAATAGGACAAAATAGCAAGTGACAAGGACTTGACACCTGAATCACAAGAAAGGGCCAGCCATGCAAATATTTAAATAAGAGTGGCCCAAGTAGCAGAAATAGCAAGCAAGCCAAGTCAAAAGCCTTGTGAGGGACTTCCCTGGTGGTCCAGTAGTTAAGACTTCACCATCCAATGTAGGGGACGCAGGTTCGATTCATGGTTGGGGAGCTAAGATTCCACATGCCTTGTGGTAAAAAAAATCAAAACATAAAACAGAAGCAATATTGTAACATATACGATAAAGACTTTAAAAATGATCCAACATCAAAAACAAAAATCTTAAAAAAAAAAAAAAGATGTTGAGAATTGAAGCCACAATGGCTAAAGGAAGTACAAACAAGGGGAAAAATGAAGTCACAGATGGCAGCAGTCAGAAAATAGTGAAAATATGGTGTCATAGGAAGATACTATGGATTTAAACAAGACAGTCACTCGGCCTCTTCAAACCCTCAAGTGATTAGCTTTCCTATGCAGAGGACGGATGGGATGAGGGCGAGGTGAGGGAGTAGGGATAAAAGGGGAACAGTTAGGCACTAGAATAGTCCACATGGGAACAGCCTGGCCTGGGGTGGTAACTGTAGAGATGAGTCAAGTACAGACTCAGAAGAACCCACAGGACTTACACAGAGACGAAAAATAGGGGAAGAGAACAGACTCAAGGACTTTATGTCTTTCAGCTTGAAGAAGTATTAGGCAGTGCCCATGAGTGGAATGAGTAACAGGTTGAGGGGAAATAGGTTTGGTTGAGAAATTAAGATTTGTTTTCCACAGGTAAACCTGAGATGCTTACTAACAGTTACAGTGGAGCAGCAACTGTGATATTAAATTCTGGCGCTCAGGACTGCAGATGGGATATAGGAATTTGAAAGATTTCAGAAGATACTGAATCCTACATTTTCTCTTTGGAGACCAGGGCTAGAAAGTACAGACCAGACCTGAGGTCAAGCATAAAAGGAGCTGGCAGATACAGAAGCAGTCAAAAAGATGTAAGGAATATCAGAAGTGTGATAGAAGTTTCATAAAGTAAAAAAAAAAACAACAACTTCAAAAACAAGGAAGTAAGACAATTGAATGTTGCTAAAGTTAAGCTATGGGGGCTTCCCAGGTGGCTCAGTGCTAAAGAATCTGCCTGCCAATGCAGGAGATGCGGGTTCAATCCCTGGGTTGGGAAGATCCCCTGGAGAAGGAAATGGCAACCCATTCCAGTATTTTTGCCTGGGAAATCCCATGGACAGAGGAGCCTGGAGGGCGACAGCCCATGGGGTCAACAGAGTCTGACATTGACTATGACTAAATTGCAGCAGCAAAGCTTTCATTAAGATCAAAACAGAAAGTAACCACTGGGTTAGAAAACACACAGGACACTGGAGGCTTTGACAGATACAATTTTAAAATACAAACTTGAACTTTTTGCTAAAATAAATTCTGCTACAGGGTTCCACCATTATAAAGTGTGGTAAGCAGAGTAATGGCCCACTAAAGATGTCCATATCCTAACCTCTGAACTTTCGAATGTTTCTTACATGCCAAAAGGGACTTTGCAGCTGGGATTAAGAATCTTGAACTGACTTGGGTCCAATGCAATCACAAATGTCTTTGACATGAAAGAGGGTTGCGGGAGACTCAGAGATTTGAAGATGCTACGTTGTCGGCTTTGACGATGGAGGAAAGGACCATGAACCAAGCAATGCCGGAGGCCTCTGGAAGCTGGAAAAAGTAAGGAGACAGATTCTCTCCTACCAGAAGGAATGCAGTTCTGCCAACACCAGCTCAGTGAGACTCATTTCAACCTTCTGACGGCCTGGACCGTCGGGTGAGTTTGTGCTGTTCCAAGCCATAAACCTGTGATGTTTGTTACAGCAGCAATAGAAAACTAAGACACAAAGGATACCGAACACCTTCTGTTCCCACAGCCTGTCAGGTGCTTTGTATACTTAGCATGTGCAAGGCCGCCAAGAAACACAAGGGTACCCCTCAGAGCTAAACTAGTCAAGTTCCCTAAAGACATATCCTCTGCTGCTCAAACAAAAGTAGCTAATGATCAACTCAATTTGGCAAAAGCCGAAACCTAAAATGACTTAACTGGATGATCAGAATCTAATAACCTAAGACCTTGACAATTAATACAATGCAACCAACCAGAGATCTGACCAACATGAACACTGTAATTACACAACTATAAGCTATGGTATGACAGAGTTCCATGGCCCGAAATTCAACTTAAAACTTTTAATTGGAGGATACTGGCTTTATAATGTTGTGTTCGTTTCTGCCATACATTCATCAGTCACAAGTATACACATGTCCCCTCCCTCCCACCTTCCCACGCCACCCCTCTAGGTCATCAGACAGGAGAGCTAAGCTCCCTCAACTACACTGGAACTTCCCGCTATCTCCTTTACACATGGTAACGTGTTTCCATGCTACTCCGTCAGTTCACCCCACCCTCTCCTTCCCCTATAGCATCCACAAGTTTGTTCCCTGTCTGGTCTCTATTCCTGCCCTGCAAATAGTTTCATCAGCACCATTCTTCTAGATTCCATATATATGCATTAATATATATATTTTCTTTCTTACTTCACTCTGTATATAACAGGCTCTAGGTTCATCTATTTCACTAGCACTGACTCAAATTCATTCCTTCTTATGGCTGAGTGATATTCCATTGCATGTATGTACAGCTACTTTTTCTTGATCTATTCATCTGTTGATGGACACCTAGGTTGCTTCCATGCTTAAACTTTTAGAGATTTCAAGCTATCTGCCACCCAGGGATGGTGTTAAGTATGCATTTATGTAGGGTCTTTAGAGCTTTAGGAAACCTAGGTAGAAATTCTCTTTGGTCACAAACTTCATAAATTACCAATCAATTTCAAAGTTTCAATCTGGTGCATATAAAGCTCAACTTTATTTACAGTAGGTCAGAGTATGATTAGAATCTGTGGTACAATGAGAATACTGCTGCTGCAAAGATCAGGCATGTGGCAAGCTGACAAGAAAATACAACCCCCCCCCGCCCCCAGGTGACCACATGTGGACCATCAGTTGACTCTCCGCAACACCCCTCTCGGCCCGCTAAGGCAGTCACAGCCTATTGTGCTTTCTCAAAGACTTATTTTTGGGTTGGTTATTTCTTTTAAGAAGTTATCAAGGATCATCCACCAGATAAATAAGGAGAGAAAAAGCAATTTGGCAGAGATATTCATTTGCCTGAGGTATTTCCGAACAAGTTCAGTATTCCTCCCACATTATTAAAAAATAAATGTATCACAAATCTAAACTGAGTTGATCCATTTTATTAGAAGGGTGGTAAGAGGGCTTCTTGAGTACCACCTGAACTTAAAATGGTAGTGAAACACAGTGCAGGACTAAAATTAACCCCATTCTTATAAAATCTCTTCTGTGTATATACACACAAAGGTATACTAATGTGCAATGATCAATTTTAATAGATTTTAGGGGCTAGTGGGATTTTGCGTGATTTTTCTGCTATCTTTCTGCTAATTCTGAACTTTTTTTTCCTTATAACAAGTATCTATCATTTAAATAAGTCATTTTTTTTCCTGAAAGTTTTCTTAAAAGGCAGTTCAAGCATTTCTGTCCAATCTAGGAGGGAGAAAGGTATATAAAACCCTACCAAAGCACATGAAGACTTAAAAAATCCAGTACAAGTAACTGAATTTCAATGTCAGGAAGCAATTTCTGTTCACTACAGATCCTTTAACTGGGTGGTCTCTTGATATGATATAGAGAAACTTTCTGGCCATTTCCATTTATAAAACTACAATCTATGGGGACTTCCCCAGGGGTCCAGTGGCTAAGACTCCACACTCCCAATGCAGGGGGCCCGGGTTCAATTCCGGGTCAGGAAACTAGATCCCATGTGCTTCAACTAGGAGCCTGCATTTGCAACTGAAAAAATGATCCCAAGTGCCACAGCCAAGACCCAGCACAGCCAAAACATTCCAACTACTCAAATCTATCAGTTTCCCCAAGAAACACACACAGCATTGTTTTAGAGCCATTTTATTGAGACAACTAAAAACAATTAGATGTTCAGAAGCAGTGTACAATAAGAGAAATCAAACTGTTACTTTATCATGTATTCCCTCTTCTTTATAACTAAAGCAAAAAAAAAAAAACAAACCAGCTTTCTGCTTTTAAGGGAAAAGTCAGAAAAATAGGCCAATATATTTTCCCTCTTCATAATAACATAAACAGCTACAAGAAATCTAATTGTAATAAGAGAAATTGGATGTTGGCTTACACATACTCATTAAAAAGACAACAGACCATCACACTGTAAGAGCATAACTCCATCAGCCTTTGGCTGATACTCTTGTGTTCTCACTCATAGGTATCACCAAGTAGGTTAGTTCCAGCACTGGAGCTAATTCGTATTCCTCATTATATACTGCTCACGTTGCTTTCAGCAGAGGGTAACTGGAGGCTGACGCTTTTCTCTGCTTGCTTTAGTCCGTAAGTTGTGCACTGTCTGCGGCATGTGCCTGACGCTCAGGCCTTCACTTCGGGAGTTGAACTGTAGATGGAGTCTGAATTCTCTGCAGCAATTTCTTCTACAATTCAAAAACAGAAAGTCACGTTAGTCGACTTAAGGGAGGAAAGAAGCCACTCTATATTTCTGTGAGATTAAGGAAAGAATGAAAAAGTCTTTCAAGCATGCTGGTGAGGGGAGGCAAGAGAGCACACGCCACAGACGAGAAGCCAGACCGCTAAGAAGCAAGGAGCAGAGAATGGACCATTTCCCATCAAGCTCTTCCACTCCAGGGGGTTCTCTTTGGGGCTACATTTTCAGTGACTTCAACTGTCTAGTAAACACTGAATTAAAGTCAGATTTTTGAAGATGTGGCTCCCTCCTTTATTGATTTGAATTTCAATCAATACTATATTTGATCAGAGCACATTACAATTTGTAATTCTATATTTGGGAAAGAGCACTTGGTGCTTAACAAGTGTTATGTAAAAATTACAACTGCAACAGTCTATTTTAGCATATGCCTCCTAAGTCAAACTCTAAGTCCTTTAAGAGTAACCGTATCAGTCACCTCCATGATACATCTCCGTGGCTAGTACCATGAAGTAGGTATTTAAAATGATTTATCTTTTATGTATTCATATGTATATATAAATATACATATATTTAAACTTCCTCTTATTTAAGTATGCTTATACTGAATAGATTTTTGTCAATGAGTTAACTAACACTTCAGTTTTCCATTCTCCAGGACCCTACAGAAGTTAACTGCTAGTATTTACCTAGCTCCTCTTCTGCTGTCTCTGGAAAATTGATCTTGGGCTTTGCCAGCTCACCACTATCTTCTTCTATGAAAAGAAAAGCAATGATGATTACATGAATTACAATGTCATGAGCAAGTTCTAGTATTTTAACAATTAAGAAGAGTACACCAAGACTATGGCAAGCAATAAACTACAAAACACCTTAATAACTGTAATTCTAAAATAGTATATCTTTCAGATTCATACTTTTAGATCCAAACTATAACTACTTGGGATCAATAACAGTATTTTTATTAACATGTCTACTTTATTAGTAAGGATCAATAAGTAGTGTTATTCAGAGATTAATGGATGATTTATTCATCAGGCTACTCTTTGCTTAAACCTTATTCTATAGAAGACAGAAATAGAGACAGAATCAATGATGAAAAATGATACAAAATTATGAATAAAAATTCTCACCAGGGAGCACACACTTCCAAAGGCCGTATGTTTTTCCTACCACAGTTTGCCACAGTCTCAATGTTCCATCTTCAGAACCACTGGCATAGAGTTCTCCATCAGGACTAAACCTCACACAGTGAATAGGACCAAAGTGTCCTTTGTAGGATTCTGAGAAAGAGAAGGGTATTAGATAATTTAATACTTAAACAGGACATTAAGTCTTGATACACTAGAGAGGATGTGAAATTCTGAGGGCAAAGTCAAAAAACTATACCGAACTAAAACTAAAGTGATTCTCATCATAAAAAAACAAAACAAAACAAAAAACAAGACTTCATGTTCCAATCAAGCTAAAGGAGACTTCCATGATAGTCCAGTGCTTAAGAATCCTGCCTGAGAAAAGCAGAGGATGTGGGTTTGATGCCTGGTCTGGGAAGATTCCACATGCAGTGGGGCAACTAAGCTTGTGTGTCTCAATTACTGAGCCAAAGCCCTAGGGCCCACAAGCCGCAACTACTGAGATCATATTCTGCAAGAAGAGAGACCAGTATGAGAAGCCCAAGCACCACAACCAGAGAAGAGCCCCTGCTTGTCACAATTAGATGAAAAGCCTGCACACAGCACAGCCAAAAACAATGAATTTTAAAAAGACATCTAGAAATCTCTTTTAAAACCAGAAAAAAGATAAAGAAAGGGAGGTAAATGACACCCTACCTTCAAGTCTATGGAAAGCAAGTCTAAAGCCTATCAATTCAATCCCCATTTTCAAATCCTCAACTCACTATTTACCAGGGAAGCAATTCTTACTATGCCTACAGAGAACCACCAGATGGAGCTCTTTTACACACTCTGCCTCTCACACTCTCGTAGCAGACGAGCTGGAGTCCACTAGTCATTCCATCACACAGAGTAAGAAGATCAAGGATCAACACTGATCCTATATAGAGTTTAATGAGAAAACGTACACATTAGTAGTGGTGTTATTCTGTCTAAGGCATATCCTTATTTCCAGACTTTCTTCACTTACTTTCTAATGCTTCCTCACTTTACCAGTTTTCAAAACTGTTTACTAATGTTCTTTTTCTGTCTCCATGTCCACTCAACTCAAAGACATTCATGCACTAGCTGCTCCCAGGGAATATCATGCCTGTGTTATTATGAATATAAAAAATTATCATAAGAATAGAAAGAATTTGAGATTTTGAAATAAGAATATCTGCATCCAAGGTTCTGTATTCACTAATTGTAACCTCAGATACCCCACAAATAATTTACTTTCTCTCCTTCAGAGAATAAAACATGTGGCCAAAATATTCTAAAACTTGAAAAGTGACATTAAATAAAAACAATGGGAGATTCTCTATTTAAGTCACTTAATATTCAACCAATAAATTATGAACACTGAACAATTAAAATAGATTCTATTTAGTGTATTCACTGAGATTCCATTTACCCAACACAATCCATCAGTTTTCCCGAACAAAACGAAATTGTGTTTTATTCTGTGTACAATTCTAACAAGCTTAAGTTCATTGGACTGTAAAGCAGGATTGCCAGAAAGCAAGTAGGAGCTAAAAAAATGGCTAACTGAGGTGTTAATCACTGAAACCTAACCTTTGACCAAGGTACCTACATAATCTTAAGAAAAAAAAAAGACAACTTACCTAATTCTTCTCCACTATTATAATCATACTTATAAAGTTTAAAATCTTCACCACCTGCAACAAGAAATTCTTTCTCAGGATGAAGAGATGCAGAATTGATGGTTGCAGGAGCTTCAAAGGATTTAATTGGGTCCAAACTAAAAAAAAATTAAATAATATTTATAAGTTTTGAATATTTCATAAATAATATGAGGAAATAATGTTACATTTAAAATGTTCCTAAATTCTAAAACTTAAGGACTAATCCAATATCCATTTAGTCAAACATCCTGACATATGTGAGGAGGACAGAGGAGCATGGCAGGCTCACAGAGTCAAACACGGAGCAGTGACTGAACAACAAAGTGCTGCTAAAAAAAAAAAAGCCCTCTAGGTGTGGAAAAAAGGGAACCCTTATACACTGTTGGTGGGAATGTAAGTTGGTACAGCCATTATGGAGAACAGTATGGAGGTTCCTCAAAAAGCTAAAAATACAGTTGCCATTATGATCCAGCAATCCCACTCCTGGGCATGTATCCACACAAAACTATAATTCAAAAAGACACAGGCATCCCTATGTTCATAGCATCACTGTTTACAACAGCCAAGACCTGGAAACTAAATGGCCACTGACAGATGGATGGATAATGAAGATGTGGTACATAAATACAAAATACTACTCAACCATAAAAATGAATAATGTCACTTGCAGCAACATAGGGGAACTAGAGATTATTATACTAAGTGAAGTCAGAAAGAGAAAGACAAATGCCATAAGATATCACATATGTGGAACCTAAAATATGACACAAATGAACTTATCTACAAAACAGACTCACAGACAGGGAATGGACCGGTGGTTGCCAAGGGGGCTGGGGGATGGGGCAGGGAGAGTGGGAGTCTGGAGTTAGCAGATGCAAATTATTATACAGAGAATGGGTCAACTAGGCCCTACTGTAGAGCAGAGGGAAATATATTCAATATCCTGTGATACATCTTTAACGGAAAAGAATATAAAAAAGAATGTGTACGTATGACTCAATCACTTTGCTGCACAGCAGAAATTAAACCTTATAAATCAATTATAATTTTTAAAAGAGGAAAAACACCAAACAAAAACACATCTAAATAATATTAGGGAAAAAAAAACCAGAAGGCTACTATGCCCAAGTGAAATGCATCCCCAAAATACACAGCCCCTTCCATAGAGGGATATCCATTTTGTGCAGTGAATGCCTTCCTGGAAATGATTAGGTTGGCTAATGAAAACAGTATGGCTAATATACTAGGATTTTTGCTTTGAAAAAAAAATTTAATTCTGCATTGTTTAATTTTTCCAGGACAAACATGCATTATCTTTGTACACAGAAGTTTTTACAGCAAGTAATTAATATAAAGGAGTATTTGTATATTATTTTTCAGTTGCTGAGAACTTTTAAGTTTCTGCAAAGGAAAAAGCTTTAATGCTGTGAAACATAAAACTGCTCAAAATGGCTCAGTTTTATCTATCAGGCTATAAAATAATAACTAAATCTGAGACTAGAGCTACATAATAAAAATCAATGCATAACAATAGCTTCCCCTGAATATCAATGAGTTTGGGCATCGGCTCTTTTCCAGCCTAACCCTAAAAATCCTGAAAGGCTTCCAACACAAAACATTAGAGCATTTCAGCTCCGAAATGTTGCCATCCTACTCCCATCATCACATGCTACAAAGCATGAAAATGAAAGTTAGTCATGACTTACGCAGGATCACTGAATAGCAACTTTCTGGCTTAAATGGCAGAATATTTAATAGGCCAGCAAACCTCCTCCACCACCATTTCAGGCAAGGTTCTACAGCAGGGCTGCACGCTGCCCGAGTCCAGAAGCAACCAATGAACTCAGCTGCACAATTTAATGGTTTTGGGCAGTACCATTCCATTATTATCAATTCACTGTGTGTTTGTGTGTGTGTGTGAACTCTCTAGCATTCTTAATTGCTCATCTCCATCTTGATTGCCTTCTCATTTCTTCGGCCATTCAGTGAAGCTCAGCTCTGCAAGTGGCCCTTTACAGAGAAAAGGTCAGGACTGCTGGTCAGAATATAATGTGGTACATTCTTTATGGAAATCAAATAAGTGGTATGTACACCAAGAACTTTAAACACTTTCCTACCCTCTGTTTTGTTTAAACTAGTTTATTCAGGGGTTCCATTTTTACTCCTCAATAGATTTTCTGTATTTCTCACATGCTTCTTCACCCATCAGTTTATTTAATTCTGGAGTTACTCAGTGTGGCCCTCATCTTCATAACAAGATCTGTTGACAAGTCCTGGCTTTTCTGCAATAGCTTCATTAATTTCACTTACTTCTCCTGATAGAGAACAGAGCTCACTAGTAGTTTTCACACTTTCCAAAGCACCAGCTCATCTTGTCTGTTCAACTTTGCTCCAACTTCAGGCAGACTAAACATCTCCCAAAGATTCCTGTGAAAAACTGTTGATCCCAACTATTCCAACACCATCTTCTGTTGTTATCCACTCATGTTTCTCTGTGATTTTGCCCACCCGAGAGCAGTGCAGTGTGTGGGAGGCTCCTGTCCGGGGCTGGGATGGGCAGGCAGAGGCAGGCGACAAAGCTGCACGCAGGCTGCAGACTGTGCCAGCCGTAACATTCCTGACCTCTGAACTGGTAATTCTACTGACAGGATTCTCTTGTGAAGAAACATGCAAGAGATGTATCATAAATCTCACTGCAGAGTTACAACAGGGGAACTAATGTGTGACGTGGTAGACTCTATAATGCCTCCCCGGTGGCTCATATGGTAAATAATCCACCTGCAATTAGGGAGACCTGGGTTCGATCCCTGGGTTGGGAAGATCCCCTTGTGTAGGGAATGGCTACCCACTCCAGTATTCTGGCCTGGAAAATTCCATGAACTGTATAGTCCATGGGGTCGCAAAGAGTCAGACACGACTGAGTGACTTTCACTCACTCAGACTCTATGATAATACACCTAGTAAAAATGTTTTCAAAGAATTTTAATGGCTAAGAGTATCTTAGAATAAAAAAATGAAAATTATACTTATTAGGGTCCTAGTAACTAAAGAAAAAAACACAAACACACACACACCCCAAAGAAAAAAGACTAGCAAAAAATACAGCTACCAGTAACTTTCTGGTTCTATGGCTACAGGATTATACCCAAGTTTTTCAAAATTATATTTTCTAAATTTCCAACATAAGCACTTAATATATTTATAGTCATAAAAATTAAGTCTGCTTTTAAAAAAAATCATTAAATCTATGCCCTACTTGGAAACAGAAAGAAAAATCACTAATTTTTCTTAAATTTTAAAGTGAAATGGCAGAATCAAGATCACAGAGGTTTTAGAGTAATGAACAATATAAATTATAGCATCAGTCTAGGGATCTTTAAAGAAAAATATACATTAAAACTTGTTACATTTTACCAATACATGTCCAAAACACCCGGAAATTAATCTGATTAATTCTTCTGATCAAAGCCTACCAAATTTTCAAAAAACTCACTATTATTAGGTATGGAAACAATTTTCCTCCATATTACCTCATATACGCCAAGATTTGCCTTTAAAAGCATTAAATACCTTAGTACATGCCTTCCAAATGTTAAGTACACTAAACTGCCCCTTTGTTACCAGGAAAGAAAATGAAGATACTTCTCAGACATACCTTACTGCACTATGAAAAGCAATAGATCGTCCATAAGTTATTACCAAAATCTCTCCCTCAGGAATGTATTCCATACTGCTAACGGACATATTAAAATTTAGAGATTTCACTTCCGTCATAGTAGCATGATCCCAAAGGCTGCATAAAAAAACAAAAGAAGGTGATATTTACTCATTTAAGAAAAATACTTACAGTTTAAATTACACCTGCAGATTAACCAATGAAAAAATAACCACAACTGCAGTAAAACAACCTCCACTCCAATTCACGAATTACAGATGATACTGAGAAATGTGGCTTTAGCATAAAACATCAAATTATTTGGTAGCTTGTTGGTCAAGTCAAAACTAATACTGTAAATATACTTCCCAAGTGATTATGCTATTAAGACATATCTCCTAATCTAATCAATTTCAGCACTGCTCTAAATAATGGTTCTCATACTCTGTTTTTGTGAGTCTGATGATAGCTATCTTTCCACAGAAAAATACAGTTCACAAAACTTTGTATAGAATTTCAGGGATATAATGGACACGCTATGGCCAGGCAGTCCATTCACCCAGGTTAAGAGCAACTGCTTATAAAGATGTCAACAGTTTTAATTGAGTCTTGTGAATCCCACTCTATGTTTATAGCAGACAGCTCTGAAAAAATGTGACCCAGATGCAGCCACAGTTGTAATGTTCAGACACAATTCTTCCTACATGATAGTTACAGAAAACTTAACTATAAGCTCCAAGGTCAAACATATTTTCAAACTTTAAATTATTAAAGAAAAATTACTCACCGAACAGTTTTATCATCCGCTGAAAGGATCTGCTTATCCTCACTGCACCACAAAGCTTTTTTAATACCAGAGGTGTGACCACTGATTTCCTTAGGTTCTTCAGATAAAACAATTTAAAACACAATTGTTAATAAACTTGCTATGTCTGGGCAAAAGCAGATGTTGCAGGCAATACCATTCAACACAACTTTGACTTTGGGCAAACCATTTAACCTTTTGAAGACTATACTTCATCACTGGTAAATGGGGATTAACAAGTTACTATACCTCAGAGTTTAAGAATCAAAACATTTAAAGTTGCTCCCCCTGCCCTGCACCACCACTTAAAAGAAAAAGTTACTACAGATATCTTACATTAAATTCCCCGAAGCAATCTCTATTCCCAAAGTTTTGTGTGTGGGAATTTGGAGGCTGGCCAGTGGTGGGCAGGTCCAAAGAGACAACACTAGACCAGTACTATGGTCCCAACTTACTCTTTGGCTGCATGATGTTTGTGTGGATAGCAAGAGCTGAATGCAAAACAGACAGACACTGCTATCAGACACAGATGAAAACCGTGCACACATTATAGCAGCCACCACCTGAAGTTTCTAATCTGTTGTCTGACAGAGTAAAAGCTCCTCTTTCTAATGCAAGACAGTGGAAGAATCACTTTCAAAAAGCAGCTCTGAGAAAGGATAAAGAAGACAAAAGATATCTGCCTGACCCTTGAACTATCTCCTGAGCCAGAAGGTACACTGATTTGGTGAGGTCAGAGTAGTCTGCTATGTTTTAGCATAAAGTTATTAATCCCCAGATACCAAAGGAGAATAAACCATAAATGTAGTTTGTTTCCTCACCTTAGAAGTAACTTTAGAAAAGGTATCTCGAGGATAATTGCTTAATTTCCAATGTAGCTTTGACTTTGTTATAAGCTCCCAAAGCTTACTGACTTATGAATAAACTGTGCCCACAATACAAAATTTAAGAACCCAATTAGTATATAATAAGTAAATTAAAATGGTATTCAACAGTACTTTAACCTGATGAATTATTTTTCAAGTTCACATTAATCAGAATTTTTCTATTAAACTGGCAAAGATAAAGCTAGTTATCAGTGTTTGCTAGAACAGGTTGGCTATAGGTACTTTTTTATATTTCACTGGTGGCCTCTTTGGTAATAATATCTATTAATGGCTTCCAAGTATATCTCCTTTTTGTCTCAACAATTCTATTTCTATGTAGATATTCTACAGAAACAATTGTGGAATATTTGCAACTATAAGGATGTTTAGCACAACACTGCTTATAATCTTTAAAATTTGTAAATAGCCCAAGCAGGCCATAATAGGAGATTGGTTAGTTTGCTTATCCATAGAATGGAAAGTCACACAAGTCGTTAGAAAGAATGAATAGAGTATTTAAAGACATAAAAAAATTACTACAGATTTTAAACCTTCTTCTGAATAGCTGACACACCCATGTGGTTCAAAAATCCAAGTATGTATATACATTGAGAATTCTTACCCTTCTCACCTTCTACAGATAATAACCACTCCTTCTAACCAAAAGTTAATTAACACTATTATGTACCTTTTAAGACTTAGTGTCATAATAAAAGTCTATCAGGATAAAAATTTTTTTTAATAGTATTAAAAAAAATTCATTAAAAAAAATATCTGCATTAAAAAAAAAGACTGGAAAAACATGAACCCAAAACTAAAGACATTAATTAATAATCCTGGATGAGGAGACTTTCCTGGTGGTCCAGTGGTTGAGACTGCACTTCCAATACAGGGGGTGTGGGTTTGATCCCTGGTCAGGGAATAAAAGATGCCACATGACGAGGGGAGTGGGGAGTGGGGATGGACTGGATGGTGGATTAAAATTTAATTTTTTCTTTGTGACTGCATTTTCCTAATTTGAGTACTGAACAGGAATTCCTTTAATCAGGAAAAGTTATTTAAATTAGAAGAAAACAAAAGCACAAATAAATTAAAATTACCTGCTTCAGGTTTGTTCAAGTCATATATGCGTAACAGTTTATCCTGTCCCCCGGTTAACAAGTAATTACTATCCTGAAAACACATACAAGTAAAATGGTATTAGATTAACTACTTTAATAGTTATATCTCTTTGCAGCTTCTTCAACACTACATAAAATGCAAATAAAGCTCACAGATGTTACAAAGAGATGCACACAGGCCAATTATTCCTGAGAAAATACTATAAAGCATTTATCTTTCTCATAATTGCCAAATCCTGTAAGCTTCCCAGTTTAAAGGTCACACCACCAACCACATGGCTCTCAACTGGCTCTGCCCCCGCTGCCTACTGAGCAGTATGACTGTGATGACCTCCAATTTATCCTCTCCCTTCTAAGTCACTGGGAAACATTACTTGGGTTTTTTAGATGTTTGTTGCTATTGTTGATACAAGAGTTCCAGGGTTCTTAAAAATCTCATAGGATCAACCAAGAAGAAATACAGTTGACTTAAACAACTCAGGGATTAAGGGACCCATCCTCCACATAGTGGAAGATCCATGTATCAATTATAGTCAGTCCTCTATATATGTGGTCCACCCCCCCACTCTCAGTTCCTCCATATCCAAAGATTCAACCAACTGTGGACTGTGTAATACTGCAGTATTTACCACTGAAGAAAATTCATGTTAAGTGGACCTGTACAGTTCAAACCATGTTAATCAAGAGTCAACTGTAAAGGTATACAGTTTAATCTAGAGTCAGATCAAATGTAAGTCACCATATACAAAATACTCCCCCACAAAATCAAACATGAACTAAATACAAACCAATCAAATATAAAACCACAGCCATATCCTATAATAACAGCAATTTAACTCCCTAAACAAACTCCACTTTCTAATACCTGCGTAAAATCCACCGTCTTGACAATGTGCTTATGAGCCAGGGTCATCAATTCATCTCCTGAGACAGCATCCCATACTTTGCTAAAACATAAAAGACAAACATATGGCAATTTTGATAATTAGTTACCAAATAAGTTAGATATTTGAGATGTTATATAAATATATTATAAGGTAAAAATGATATAGCAATATAATTTTGACAATGGAAAAGATCAAATTTAAGTAAATAAGATCCATGAACCAGAAATCCTTACTTTCCTTTTAGCCTCTAGCCATAATATCCTTATAACACGACTGCAAACATTTTAACCAATTCAGTTTCACCTTTCCAATTTTTTTCGTCTATACTCATAATACATGAGAAACAAGAGATGAAAAACAATAAATACTTTAAAAAAATTTTACAGGAGAATAAAAAGCCTTGACAAGAGATTACATGAAATTTTAAATCAAGACAGTAGAGAAAAAAATACTCTATCTCTTCCTCAAAGTTGACTTAAATTTTCAAATCCTAGACCAATTAACTTCCACACAAAGTATCAGTCTTTGATTACGTAATGCTAATGTTGAGGATTTTAATTGTAGGTTTTCAAATCTCTCAATTGTAGGTTTTCCAACAAACCCATCCCAACCCAAAGTATATGTGTGGTTGTGTGTCTATACACACATGTGTATATATGTGTATGCTGGGGGATAATGCTTAAATAACAGTTCACAGAAATACTTTTAAGAAGATCCCCCAAATAAAAAAGCTTGAACAATAAAGAAGAAGAAAAAAAGTTCATTTTAGATCAGAAGAGGTGACTGAAAAATAAACAAGAAAACCTTCCACATGGGAAAAAGAAATTGTTATGAGGAACAAGCTACCCTCCATAATAATTATTCTAATAATTACTTTCTAATGTAACTGACATTTATTTTTAGGAATAAAGTGAACAATGAAACAGAAAGCAAAAGAAAAATAGAGAAAGCAAGGAGTATTTTTTCTTCACTCGTTAAACATAGAATAAATGTATCAAGTATGTCACTCAAGACTCAGTGCTAGGGCACAAAAGGGAGAAAAAAAACATGATCCCAAAGTTCCTGCCTCAGTAGTGTTAGCTTTAGCAGGGAAGAAGAAGAAGAAAAAAATATACATATGTGTGTGTGTGTGTGTGTGTGTATTAAATAGTACTTTTAAGAAATATAATTAAGGGACTTCCCTGGTGGCCCAATGGTTAAGAATCTGCCAGGCGATGCAGGAGACATGGACTCCATCCGTGGTCGGGGAATTAAGATCCCAAAAGCCGGGGAGCAACTAAGTCAGCGAGTCACAATGAAAGATACTGCATAACACAATGAAGGTCCGGAGTGCCTCAACTAGGACCCAGCCCAATGCAGTCAAATAAATAAATTAAAAAAAAAGAGAGAGAAGAAATAAAAAGACAAACACACATGGATATAGAGAAAACAAACAAAAACCACACCACCATTTATGTCAGAAAGCCCAGAAGATCTAAGCATCAAAACTAGTAGTCTTATAGAGCATGTAGAAATATCCCAGGGGTAAAAATAGAAACACTGTAGAGGAGTGTAACAGTATGTGCAACTTAAAGAAGCACGAAGCATCTAACAGGAATAAATGCTTATGATACAATATAAATCTTGGAAATCATAGACATGAGTCATGAGTGGCTGAGTAAGTATGTTCTGAGAGAAACAGTGTCAACTGTGAGTGGTATTATACTAACTCTCAAATATTAATTTCTCTTTGCACAGGAAACCTATTCCACCCTCTCCCATTTCCAATTCAACTCTCTGGTCCAATCCTACTTTCCCAACCTCATTTTGGATTATTTCTCTGAATCTAGTCACATCAGATTATAAACAATCCCTCAAACAAGCTATGGCTCCTCTGTCTTTGCTCATAGGGTTCTACTTGGTCTGTATTTTTATCATCTTAGGTTTCCCTGGTGGTTCAGTGGTAAAGAAGCCATTTCCCAATGCAAGAGACAAGGGTCCAATCCCTGGGTCAGAAAGGCCCCCTGGAGAAGGAAATAGCAACCACTCCAGTACTCTTGCCTGGGAAATCCCATGGACAAAGGCATGGGGTCGCAACAAGAATTGGACACGACTTAGCAACTAAGCAGCAACAACAAACTTTACATTCTTGGCTAAACCAGTTCTCCTCATCCTCAGGGGTCATCACTAATGCTATTTTTTCACTAAACCTTCTATTTTTCTCACTTCCATCAACCATTCCTTTCTGTTCTTCCACAGAACTCAGCTTATACTGTGTTTAATTTTACTTTACTTTTAGTTTTGTCCACATGTTTACTCTTAATCACAGGGAAATCAGTGATAAGAGTTCACATAGATTAGACTGCTATAGTAACAGAAGGTATCAAAGGGCTTCCAAAGTGGCTCAGACAGTGAAGAATCCGCCTGCAATGCAGGAGACCTAGGTTCAATCCCTGGGTCAGGAAGATCTCCTGGAGAAGGGCCTGGCAAGTCACTCCAGTATTCTTGCCTAGAGAATCCCCATGGACAGAGGAACCTGGCAGGCTATAGTCCATGGGGTTGCAAAGAGTCGGACATGACTGAGCGACTAAGCACATCAAAAGTGAAGAAAATATCAAATATACTTGAAATCTCTATCCTATTCACACACTCTCAAGTCTCAAAGAAACTGGGCGATGTCCTTAGCGATACTAATTTCAAGGATATTCAGTCATCTTCCCCAAACTCCCCAAAATCTAATTATTCTGCTTAGATCATGTCCATTCATTGTTGCAGAGGCAACTGGAGCGACTGTACTAGTACCATCCAGAGGGCCAATGTATCTACACTCGCTTTCCTCCCACTTAGATACATTAGTAAAATCGAGTGCCACACTCCCCAACAGAGCATGTTCTAGTCACTTGTACTAACTTTGGCACATTTCCATTATTCACAATAAGAGTCCTAAAAACAGCTTAGAATCCTAAAAGGAACCTGGAATAACCTAAACTCCAGGCAAGAAACCAGTTATTAACTAGCTGGCTACAGGGATCAAATCAGAGCAGGGGAAAGGACATCCTCCATAGAGCTCCCCTGAGAGAAATGGCAGGAAGGGTCCATAAAGGAAGATGCTTAATGAAACATCATTAACAATACCCTCTCAACAGATGATCCTATAGCATTCATTTCTGTACAACTCAAGATGTACCTGCCATCTTCATAAACTAGTGATACCTCTTATGTCCCCAGTTTTTTGCATGTGATCAATGCTATCTGTTCAATACTTTTCATATTCTGAGAGAGGACTCACCAGTCTCAAAAGAGTGGCTGCTTAACTTACTTCTTTAAGGCCTTAACAAAAAAATTAAGCTATTTCGGGAAAATGACTGCCTGTCTTAATATGACGGCCAAGCCATCAAAAAGGAGACAATAGCACCTTTGATTTATTGAGAACCTTATTCAGAGAAAATGTAGCTCTTCCTGTGGGCTTTTTACAAGAAGACAAAAAAAAAAAAGGATCAGGAGATGTGGTGGTAACATTAGCTCTATGAATCAAAAGACGAATTAAAAGATATAAAGAGAATGAAAAAAAAAAAAAAGAGAATGGTGTTTCAGGGACAGTTTCAGCTGACTTTTCAGCTGCCTACCCACATTACCTCAAGATAACATTCCAAACTGACTCACAGACCAGCCCTGCTGAATATACTTTCTCTATAAGAAAAATGGGCAAAATTATCCTTTTGATAAACATGACACCTAAAATTACACTAAGGAGCTCTTCTTTATTGGGTCAAGTTCCATAATAGCAGAGCCCATACAGGTCATTAAATGAGAATATAAAGAAAGGATGCACACATCCCCACACTTTACAGACAGACACACAACAAATGAGGGTTAAGTCTCAGCTCCCACTAACCAAGCACCTGCTATGCAACAGACACGAGGCTAGATTCAGGCACGTAAGTGGAAAAAAATCTCTCTGACTTGCCCCCAAACCACGCTTGGCTTACATTCATTTGACAAATATGAAACAAGAGGTTTAAGAAACATCTCATGATCAAACTGAAAATACAAAGTATGGCTAGCACATGAACTCAGGCCTTGTTGTTTAGTTGCTCAGTTGTGTCTGACTCTTTTGTAACCCCACGGACTATAACCCACCAGGATCCTCTGTCCATGAGATTTCCCAGGCAAGAATACTGGAGTGGGTAGCCATTTCCTTCTCCAGGAGATTTTCCTGACCCTCAGATGGAACCTATGTCTCCTGCATAGGCAGGCAGGTTCCACTAAGTCACCAGGGAAGCCTGCTTAATGCAAATGCTTACATCTTTCCCACTACATCATGGCACCTGAAAGCCTGAAATGAAAGGGAAAAAATCCAAAAGTATTCCCTCTTGCTACGTAGATCTACTAAAACTTCCTTGCATGAAACCCAAAGGTTTCTTGGCTTTAGCCATAGATGTTCCAAAAGAACACATGATTTTGGTCTGTTGGGGTGGTAGCTATCAGTGTTACCTTACACATGTTAGCATTTACATAGCTACTAGATTTCAGGTAACATTCTAAATATAAACATATCAACTCATTTAATATTCACAACGAATGAAAGTCGCTCAGTTGTGTCTGACTCTGCGACCCCATGGACTACACAGTCCATGAAATTCTCCAGGCCGGAATACTTGAGTGGGTAGTCTTTCCCTTCTCCAGGGGATCTTCCCAACCCAGGGACTGAACCCAGGTCTCCCAAATTGCGGGCAGATTCTTTACCAGCTGAGCCACAAGGGAAGCCCATTCACGACGAGAGGTAGGCACTATTGCTATTCTCACTTTTATGGATGATGAAACTGCAAAAGAGAGAGGTTAAATAAAGTTCACAAGATCACAGAGCTATTAAAGGATGGAGTCAGTGTTCAAACACAACCTGGCCCCAGCATTCATGTTTTTAATAACCCCGTGTAAACACAGACACTGAGACCTGAAATGTTAAGAAAGTCCCAAAACAACACTGAATACCTATACAGAGAAATGACCTCAAATGTATGACTTGGGTTATTAATGCTGTTAGTGACCTAAAAACAAAGCTAACTGTGCCTCTGGCAGCAAGATAAAATCTTGACTACTCTTTTCAGAACTCTGTTAAGTATTTAAAGTGCTGTATTTTTCACACCTTTTTCTCTCTCCATTTCAGAGTAATTATCACATAAGCAGTAATTTCTATCTAATGCATTTCATTTCTTTCCTAAGGGCTGGCATTACAATTTGTCAAATGTGCATCAGGTCTTCACAGATTTTACAGAGATGGGTTATCATTCCTAGCAAGCTTCTGTACAAGTCTCAGATCAGAGCAAGACTGTCCATCAGGCAAGAGACGACAGAGCATTTTGCTCATGTCATTGGCACTCATGTTTGAGCCAGATAACACAGAACTGAGATTAACAGAAATGAATCTCTCCAGAAATGCAATTTAAAAGATCGTCTATTTTAATTCTAATGTCTGTAGTGCCTAAGATCTTGTTACATTTTACCCAATCAAATTTAATTTAAAATATCACTTTATTAACTATTAACTTAGCAAACTGGAGACCTAGTTTCAATAATGACATTTTTAAAATCCACTTAACAAATTTCTGAAATCTCCTGGAGAAGGAAATGGCAACCCACCCCAGTATTCTTGTCTGGAGAATTCCATGGACTGGAGAACCTGGCAGGCTATGGTCCCTGGGGTCATAGATCGGACACGACTGAGCGACTAACACATACAGAGTTGTTAATTCCAATTTTCTATCTCTGTTATGAAACCAATGACATTCTCTCCCAATGACAATGTTCCTAATGGACTCAGCAAAAAATAAACTTTGGAGAAATTGAAGGAGAAAAAAAAAAATAGGTTGAACTCACAGGAGACATAAATGTCTCAGAAGCAAAACCAAGATCTCTAATTCATCCATTCTTAGTTCCTTCTGCTTCAGAAACTTCCTTAAGTTATTTGTTTGACAAAGTGCTGAACAAGCCAGGCATACAAAAAAATATAAGACATGGCCCATGGCCTCAAGAAGCAACAATACATAAGTCAATAAGTACTGTAAGAGCCAGAAGTTTAACACAGCCGACAGTGTGAGCAAAAAGAGGGAATGGACACCCTCGCCTTCCAGTCCTCCACAAATCTTCCTTGTATGAGAATCACTTTTACTTCCTATTTTTCACATCCCATAATTAACAAAGGAGTCTGTCACATTATAAGCATGCATGCTGACCTCTAAAGCAACATTTGACATTAAAGGATTTACATAAAACCAAGTAGTTCCTTATTTTATCAGAATTGCATAGAATCACAACAGGGCAGAGCACAAACCCTTATGATGGCTAGGCATAAACATAACACATCTATTCTTTGAAGGCAAAGAAAAAAGTTCAAACTGACATTTTACCTTTTCTTACTGATCTCTCATCATCTCAAATTTAATCCCACATGAGCACGGGATTTTATCTGTTTATTTAAAAATTCTATTTAAAAAATTATGTATTGTAAAACTCACTCCATGGCATAGAGCTCTACAAGTTTCAACAAACATATAGTTATATATGCACCACCTCAATCAATCTGCCTTCACTTTTCATAATAAACCTAGTATGTTTAATTTGCTTAATACAAAGGCACAACAAACACATTTACAATTGCTCCTTAGTGTAAAATTGTTTAAAAAAAAATTTTTTTTAAACACTTTCACTCTTGAGACTCTCAACTCTAACAGTCTACTGCATGTACAATAACCCTTGATGTTGTCTTCCTTAAAACATTTAAGTGTCTGCTAAGTCACAAACATTAGGAAGTAGAGGTACCAAGGTTATATAAGATATGATACACATGAGCAGACGGGAAAGTGGTCATTGGCAAGTCTGGTTAATAACATATGCAAAAGCCAAAAATCAGCGTAAGGAAGGTCCACTTGGGCAACAAAGAGTATAACCAGATTGTGGGGCACAGGGTGTGCAGTGCAGATGATGATGGTGAACTAGGATGGGCCAAAGTGTAAAGAGGCAGCAACTGAAATTTAACCTTTAAGCGGGTGATTAAAGGCTGCACATGAGAATCACCAAGAACTTCTGGCAAGGAAATTGTTGTTGGGGACTTTACCGCTCCACGCCCCCACCCCCAGATCAATATGTACACGAGTATTTTAAAAGCTTCTAATAATGTACACCCAAGGTCAGGGATCACTGACAAAGCAGAGGGAAGACAGGAAAAGCATTAGCTAGAGAAGTGACCTGATGATATTTGTGTTCAGGAAGACACCAGGGAGGCTGAACAGATGGGAAACGACTAGTGGTAGGGACCTGAACTAAGATGGCAGTGCCATAAGGAATAATGTCATCAGCAGACATTCTGCTGGTGGAATCGACAAAAATGATGATAATAATCTAGATGCAAGGGAAAAATTAAGAACAATTTAGATTTCACCCTTACACAGAATGAAGTCATTTGAGTCTCTGTGAACAGTTTGAGAACCATTTAAGAGAATGAAGCAGGTAGGATCAGGTTGGAATTCTGGTGAGATCAAACACGGGGTGTTCCATATGGAAGGCAGTGAGAATTTCACGAGTAACCTTTAACGACGTTTTGACCATTTCAGAGCACAATCCACAGAGAGCTCCGGAGGTGGCCATTTCTGGCTGCACTTACGCTGTGAAATCTGCAGCGGCTGTCGCTGCCTTGGTGGCATCTTTATTCAATGTTGCGCCCCAAACGGCACCCTTATGACCCAAAAATGTTCCAATCCAGTCTCCTGTATCTCCCTGGCGAAGCATAGGCTTACCATCTAAAAAATATTGAAGACGACATGTGACTTAGAAGTTCGGAGGACTTAAAATCTAAGACTCAAACATAAAACGATCATATTGAAAAACAAAGTGGAAATTGCTTCTGTTGTCTGAACTATTCTCACTCACTGGGGTCACTAAGGATCGTTCAGAAATAAATTCAATGAGGACCCAGCTGCACATTCTCTCGCGGAGCATTTGTAACTAGGTGAAAAGATTGACCTGTGTCAAAACAGTCTAGATTTGAGTCTTATTTTGGACAAACTTCTTAACATAAATCTCAGCTTCCATCACATACCCCCACACACAGAGCTTCCATTTGAAAGATGGAAAAAGGAAATGAAAAATTCTATAGGACAAAAGACTATTCAATGAGATAATAGGAGTGCTACGTCTTCGTAAAATAAGGCCTGGCCTAGTTGCTGCATTCTGCCAAATCCTTGAGAGATATTTACACTGTTTGTTGGCCGGGACGTCTAAGCAAGCGCACAGTTCAGCTTCTCCAGAAATAGAAATAAAGGTAAACTGAGAAGCCTTCGTTAGGGGCATTACTTAGCAAAGCTTCTCGGCGTCAGCTGCAGGAGCCCTAACAACTATTCCTCTCCCCATCAGCCCGCCGTGGGCCCTAACCTCAAACGCTGCGAGAGCCGCAGTTCGTTCGGCAATGGGGATGCCAACCTCGTTCGCTTTCCGCCCGACCTCAGCCATCAGGGGCCCGACTAGAGGCCCCGCTCACCTTTGCAAGCGCTGATTAGAAAATAGCCATAAGGCGTGATACCACTGAAGGCCAGATCCACCACAGGCCGCGTGTGGCCGGAGCATGTGAGCGGCGTCTGCCTCATCGCCATGGCGGCGGCGAGCCGAGCAATCCGGCTGCAGAGCCGAGGGGTCGTCTAGTCTTTTCTCTTCTCTGTGGCAGCGCCTCCGGCTCCTCAAGGCCCCCGCCCCGACACTGACGCTGGGCCGGGGCACAGGAAAAGGCCAATCCTGTAGCCTGTAGTCAGGAAGGGGTTAGGGACGGGTCAGGGAGTCCGCGACGGGCGACTGACCGCCGCCGAGGGAGGGAAAGGGAGGGAGGGAGGAGAGTAGGGGAAAGGGAGAAGCGGAGAACCGGCGGCCACGACCCGTACCGTCCACACCGGTACCGGCAGGAAGTGACGACACTAATAACGCTGAGCGTCCGCCGGAAGTGACGAAGCGGCGGGAAGGCGGATTCGCCCCGCAGAAGCTGCATACAGGCGCGAAGACGGCAGCGCGCAAGCGCGAGAGCACGCACGCTGAACGCGGCACGCTAGCCCCACGCCTGTACGCACGGCTCCTGGCGGAGTTTTTGGCTCTGGTTCAAAGTCGGGACGCGGAGCTCTCAGCTCTCACTCCAGAGCTGTGGTGGCCATGCAGTTTCCGGGCAGAGTTGCCAGGTGCGAAAGCGGGTACTGTTCGCCTGAACCTGGCGGCCTATGTGGGTTTTGCACCAAGCCGTTCAGCCGGTTGGACTGTGCTGGGTATGTTAACGTCTACCTCTCGTTGTTCCCAGCGATGACCCAAACCTGCAAACACTAGGAACTTTTTCATCCCTAACAGTTTTATAAGGCAGCTCCTCCGGGATTGTCTACAGGGCCTTTAAGTGCATTCCCCAGCCACGTAACATTTCTCCATTGCTAGTATTTTAGACGGGCTCTGTGACTTTAAATACAGTTAATTTCAAATTACTTTTTTTTTTTTTTTGAGGCCTTAGAAGGACTCTAGAACGGTGGTCTTCAAATTCTTTGATGAAATACATCAGTAAAGCTTGAGTTCCCATTCCCAGTATACGAATAATAATTTGTAAGTTCAGTTAAGTTTAGTTGCTCAGTCGTGCCCTGAGCAGACCCCATGGACTGTGGCACATCAGGCCTCCCTGTCCATCACCAGCTCCCAGAGTTTACCCAAACTCATGTCCATTGAGTTGGTGATGTCATCCAACCGTCTCATCCTCTGTCGTCCCCTTCTGCCCTCAATCTTTCCCAGCATCAGGTTTTTTTAAAATGAGTCAGTTCTTCCCATCAGGTGGCCAAAGTATTGGAGTTTCAGCTTCAACATCAGTCCTTCCAATGAACAGTCAGGACCGATCGCCTTTAGGTTGGACTGGTTGGATCTCCTTGCAGTCCAAGGGACTCTCAAGAGTCTTCTCCAACACCACAGTTCAAAAGCATCAATTCTTTAGTGCTGAGCTTTCTTTATAGTTGATCTCTTACATCTGTACATGACTACTGGAAAAACCATAGCCTTGACTAGACAGACCTTTGCTGGCAGAGTAATGTCTCTGCTTTTTAGTATCCTGTCTAGGTTGGTCATAACTTTCCTTCCAAGGAGTAAGTGTCTCAATTTCATGGCTGCAGTCACCATCTGCAGTGATTTTGGAGCCCCCAAAAATAAAGTCTGCCACTGTTTCCACTGTTATTCGCCATGAAGTGATTGGACTGGCTGCCATGATCTTATTTTTCTGAATGTTGAGCTTTACGCCAACTTTTCCAGTCTCCTCTTTCACTTTCATCAAGAGGCTCTTTAGTTCTTCTTCACTTTCTGCCATAAGGGTGGTGTCATCTGCATATCTGAGGTTATTGATATTTCTCCCAGCAATCTTGATTCCAGCTTGTGCTTCATCCAGCCCAACGTTTCTCATGATGTACTCTGCATAGAAGTTAAATAAGTAGGGTGACAATATACAGCCTTAACATACTCCTTTTCCTATTTGGAAACAGTCTGTTGTTCCATGTCCAGTTCTAACTGTTGCTTGCTGACCTGCATATAGATTTCTCAAGAGGCAGGTCAGATAGTCTGGTATTCCCATCAAAATTACATACATGTTAGTTCACAGGCAAAACTGGAAATACTAGAATCTATAAGTGTAATAGAAACACTGGTGTTTTCTTCTGCAGGCTGCCCACTTTGTATATCCCTGCATGGTGTGACAAGGGTAACTTGAAGGATTGCTGATACAAAACCTGTTATGAGCAGGAAAGGTCCTTTCCCTGGGCAAGTTGTTTCTTTCCTTTGAAATTGGTTAGAATGTCAACCAAAACAGCAGAGATTTTTGCAGCCACTTCATTGATTTATCCTCAAGGCCGTGATGTCTTGGCACATATCAACACATATTTAATCAGCACAGATGTCTCTGAATGGTTCCTTCTGCATCATCTTTTTGTGGTAAACAGGTATCTTCATTCAGGTGTCAAGCTGATCACTTGCATGGAGACTTGAAATGCTTCCCTTTTCTATTTCTTCAGCCTTTTGTTCATTCATCAGTACGACAGCACTTACTGTGTATGTTTTCAGTTATCTTTCCTTCTCTCTGTGCCAGCTCACCTTGTGGTCGAGCACACAGGTTCACACACTCCTTTCTCGTTTAAATTATGAGCTCCTTAATGGCTTTCTCATCTTTGTACTCTAGTCGCAGAAAAGTGAATAGCACTTATTTTATGTTTAAAATTGTTTTTGCTGTATACTTGCTTTACAATGTTGTGTTAGTTTTTGCTACACAGCAAAGTGAATCAGCTATCCTCAGTCCTATCTGACTCTTTGCCATCCCATGGACTGTAGCCCGCCAGGTTCCTTGTCCATGGAATTGTCCAGGCAAGAATACTGCTACTTCCTGCTCCAGGGAATCTTCCTGCCCCAGGGATCAAACCTGTATCTCTTTCATCGTCTGCATTGGCATGCAGATTCTTTACCACTAGAACCATCTAGGAAGCCCCACGTCAGCTGTACTTATACGCATATCGGGGGCTTCGTAGGTGGCTCAGTGGTAAAGAACCCACCTGCCTGGCAGGAGACTAGGGCTCAATCTCTGGGTTGGGAAGATCCCCTAGAGAAGGAAATGGCAACCCACTCCAGTATTCTTGCCTGGGAAATCCTATGGACAGAGGAGCCTGGCAGGTTACAGTCTATAGGGGTCACAAAGAGTCGGACCCAGCTTAGCAACTAAACAGCAACAAGAAGTACATCTATCACCTCTTTTTCAGATTTCCTTTCCAGTTAGAGTGAATGGCATTTCGTGAATGCTGGACAGATGATTATTTATTAAATTTCTACATTACTGATGGAGATAAATATAAAACACAACTCCAATTAGAAGAACTAGTTGGTAAAATATTAACATATGTCCATTTGTAGTTCATTGTGTGTAGGTAAGCCTACAGCTGAAAACTGCCTTGTATCCAAAACAAAAGGTATAATTCCTCCTCATTTGTATTCTGAGTTCTAAGAGTATAATGTATGGCGGTCAGTTCTGTGGACTTCAAAGTCAGTTTAATATTAGAAGACAGACTGCTGCAATTATTATAATTAACCACATTAAAGACTTCCCTGGTGGTTCAGATAGTAAAGAATCTGCCTGCAATGCAGGAGACCCAGATTCTTTTTTTGCTTGTTTTTTCATTTATTTTTATTAGTTGGAGGCTAATTACTTTACAGTATTGTAGTGATTTTTGCCATACAGTGACATGAATCAGCCATGGATTTACATGTGTTCCCCATCCTGATCCCCCCTCCCACCTCCCTCCCCATCCCATCCCTTTGGGTCTTCCCAGTGCACCAGCCCTGAGCACTTGGGAGACCCAGATTCTATCCCTGGGTCAGGAAGATCCCCTGAACAAGGGAAAAAAGCTGGCTTAAGACTCAACATTCAGAAAATGAAGATCATGGCATCTGGTCCTGTTACTTCATGGCAAATAAATGGGGAAACAATGGAAATAGTGACAAGTCTTATTTTCCTGGGCTCCAAAATCACTGTAGATGGTGACTGCAGCCATGAAATTGAAAGATGCTTGCTCACAGGAAGAAAAGCAATGATAAACATAGCATATTAAAAAGCAGAGACATTTCTTGGCTAACAAAGGTCTATATGGTCGAAGCTGTGGTTTTTCCAGTAGTCATATATGGATGTGAGAGTTGGACAGTAAAAAAGGATGAGTGCCAAAGAATTGATGCCTTCAAACTGTGCTGTTGGAGAAGACTCTTGAGAGTCTTTTGGACTGCAAGGAGAACAAACCAGTCAATCCTGAAGGAAATCAACCCTGAATATTCACTGGAAGGACCGATGCTGAAGCTGAAGCTCCAATACTTTGGCCACCTGCTGCAAAGAACTGACACATTAGAAAACACCCTGATGCTGGGAAAGATCAAAGGCAGGAGGAGAGGGAATGACAGAGGATGAGATGGCTGGATGGCATCACTGACTCGATGAACATGAATTTGAGCAAACTCTGGGAGATAGTGAAGGACAGGGAAGCCTGGCGTGCTGCAGTCCATGGGTTTGCAAAGGGTCAGACACGACTGAGTGACTGAACAACAACAAAAAACCACAATAAAAGACTGAAAAAAATGATATCAATGTTTCATTATATTGTGCAGAAAACTTTAGATAAAATTTAATGTGCATTCATTCATGATAATAGCTGTTAGATACCAGAACTAGAAGGGAACCTTCTAAACCTGATAGAATATCTGAAAGAAACATCACACATAATGAAAAACTTAAAGCATTTCCTATTAGGTTAGGTATGAGATAAAGAGTGAGTACCACTATCACTCCAAGACAGCATCGAACTAGATGTTTATGTAACCCTAAAAGGCATAAATGTTGCAAAGAAAATTACAAATGTGGTATTATTTAAAGATTATTTTGGAGATTATATATAAAGAAAAATCTATACCTTTTTATATTTAGATATTTTTAAAGACCTAGTATAAATCATTTGAATTAGAGTTTAGCAAGTTTGCTGGATTTTTAAAAAAAAAATACAGCAAAAGCAATTGCATTCCTATTTCTATGCAACAAACAGGAAATGTAATTTTAAATTATGCTATAAAATAATAAAATAGCATCAAGAGATAAAAAGTACTTGAGAATAAATCTGACAAAGTATTTTTCCCCAGCAGGAAAATTTAACTCCCAGAGGAGAGTTTAATGAATAGATCATTTATTAAGTGGTCAGGATCAAAAGCAAGCAACAAGGAGTGGTGGAGAAACTCAAGAGAGAAAAATGGGGTACTAATCATAGGTTGGAATGGGCAACAGAAAAGGAGCAGTTACCTGAACCTAATTTCATAGCACTCTGGCTACAGGAGAAGGTGACAGTCGAGAGCTTCAAGGCTGGACTTCCCTGGTGGCCCAGCAGCTAACACTTCACACTCCCAGTCCAAGGGGCCCAGATTTGATCCCTGGTGAGTAACTAGGTCCCACAACTAAGAGCTGAAATGCTGTAAGAAATAGATCCTATGTGCTCCAACTAAAACAGGCACAGCCAAATAAATAAATATTAAAAAAAAGGAAAAAAGAGCTGCAAGGCTCCGGAGATGAATACAGCCACAGCCAGCCATCAGCAGTGAAGTGGGCAAGAAGGCAGGGATGTGTATGAACTCGGATCTCCTACCCACACTTCCCATTGGCAAAAACCTTACAGAGGCCAGAAGGCAAGGGAGCCCTCTGATGGACTCCAAAAACGTCAGCCTTCTAAGACACAAACCAAAGCACAGAAGGAAAAAAGACAGGTCTGGTGAAGTAAAGTGAGAATATTCAATTACTTCTCAGGGCTTCTGGGAACGTGATAAATTTTGTAAAAAGGCATTAAAAATATGAAAATAGATGGCTGTATTGTTCATGGATGGGAAGATTCAATATTGGGAAAACATCAGTGCTCCCCTGTTGGGGGCTGAATGTGCTGCCCCCAAATTCGTATGTTCAACCTCTAGCCGTCAGTAGCTCAGAATGTGAGTGTGTTTGGAGACAGGACCTTTGAAGAGAGAATAAAGGCAAAACGAGATCATCTGGGTGGGACCTAGTCCACTATAACTGGTGACTTACTAGAAGAGGACACAGCAACACAGACCACGGGGTGACTGCAGGAGGGCACAGTGAGCAGGCGGCGACCTGCAAGCGGAGGAGAGCGGCCGCAGCAGAAACCAAACCTGCAACACCTTTTTTTTTGGCCGCACAGCTTGCAAGATCAGAGTTCCCCCTGCCGTGGAAGCTCAGAGTCCTAATCGCTGGATCGCACCAGGGAATTTAAAAACAGCAACACCTTATTGTACACTTTTAGCTTCCAGAACGGTGAGAAATCAATTCCTATTGCTTAAGCCACCCAGTCTGTGGTATTCTGTTATAGAAGCTCTAGCAAATGAATACATCACCATACTGATACACAGATTCAATGCAACTCCAAACCAAAGCCTCAGTTCCAAATAAAGCTTAACGTGCTCATGTTAATGGTTATATAGAATAGCAAAAGACCAAAACTCCCTGACACCCCAAAAGAAGAAAAAAAAAGGAAAGAAGACTTCTCTAACTAGATATCACAGATTATTTTTTAATATTTATGTATTTAGTTTTGGCTGTGCTGGGTCTTTTTTGCTGATTCAGGCTTCCTCTGGTTGCGGTGCACCGGGCTCCTTAGGGGCTTCCCAGCTGGTGCTAGTGGTAAAAACCTGCCTGCCAATGCAGGAGACGTAGAGACACAGGTTCAATCCCTGGGTTGGGAAGATCCCCTGGAGGAGGAAATGGCAACCAACTCCAGTATCCTTGCCTGGAGAATCCTACAGTCAGAGAATCCTGGAGGGCCACAGTCCATAGGGTTGCGAAGAGTCGGACACAGCTAAAGTGACTTGGCATGCATGGGCTTCTTATTGTGGTGGCTTCTCTTGGTGCACAGACTCTGTGGCATGCAGGCTTTGGTAGTTGCAACTTGGGGGCTCCAGAAAACAGACTCAATAGCTGTAGTTCAAGGACTTAGTTGCCCGGAGGCATGTGGAATCTTCCCAAACCAGGAATTCAACCAGTGGGATCCCCTGCATTGCATGGTGGATTCTTAGCCACTAGACCACCAGGGAAGCCCTAGCTATCACAGATATTTTGATGTCATAATAAACATTGTGTCAATGGCACAGTGATTAGAATAGAAAAAAGGAACAAAATAGTCCATGTAGATAGAAATCTAATCAATGCAAAGCTGCACTGCAGATCAGCTAGAAAAGAATAATTTCAGTAAAGCTTGAAGGCGGATATCTACCTAATGGTGCTTCCAGATGACACAGCTGACCATCACCTTTATTTGGGTTTTATAATATGCTGAACAGAAGTCCCAGTTAAACCATGCTAGACTGCAACACACAGAAACTACAGGATAACAAATTTGTGGCATTTTAGGCTGTTAACTTTTAAAAATGAAGGTATTGACATATGCTTGACATATAACATTAAATTAGTTCCATGTGTACAACATAATGACTTGCTATTTGTATATATTGTAAAACAATCACAATAATAAGTCTAGTGAACATCACTTACCATACATGGTTAAAATTATTTTTCTTGTGATGAGAAGTTTTCGGATGTATTCTCTTAGCAACTTTAAAATATGCAATACAGTATTATGAACTATAGTTGCCTTGCTGTACATTCCATCCACTTATTTAGTTTTTAAGTGAAATTTTGTATCTTTTGAGCTCCTTATGCACTTTATTCCCCCACCCCCCACCTCCGCCTCTGGCAACTTTCAATCTGTTCCCAATATCTATGAGCTTTTTAAAAAAATTTATATTCCACATTTCAGAGAAATCATATGGCATCTTTATCTGTCTTATTTGTTTTACTTAGCATAACACTCTCAGGGTCCACTTACGTTGTCACTGATAGCAGGATTTCATTTTTTTATGGCTGAACAACGTCTTATATATATATATATAACATTTTCTTTATCCATGCATCTGTCAATGGAAACTTAAGTTGCTTCTGTACCTTGGCTAATTGTAAATAATGCTGATATAAACACTGGAGGACAGATAGCTCTTTGCAACACTAATTTCCTTTGGATGTATGCTCAGAAGTGGGATTGCTGGATCATATGGTAGTTTCATTTTTCATTTTTTGAGGCACTTCCATACTGTTTTCCATAGTAGCTGTAGCAATTTACATTCTCACCAAGAGTGCACATGGGTTCCCCTTTCTCCACACTTTCACCAAATTTGTTATCTCTTCTTTTTGATAATAGCCATTCTAACAAATGTGAAGTGATATCCCATTGTGGTTTTCAATTGCATTTCCCTGATGATTAGTGATGCTGAGCACCTTTTCATGCACCTGTGGGTCATTGCATCTGTTCTTTGGAAAAATGTCTATTCAGTTCCTCTGTAACATCTTTAAGTTAGATTGCTTGAGTGTTTGCTATTGAGGTGTGTAAGTTCTTCATATGTTTTGGTATTAACCCCTTATCAGATATAAAGTTTCTGGAGAAGGAAATGGCAACCCACTCCAGTGTTCTTGCCTGGGAAATCCCATGGACAGAGGAGCCTGGTGGGCTATAGCCGGTGGGATTGCAGAGTCAGACATGACTTAACAACTAAGCAAAAGATAAACAGTTTATAAATATTTTCTCATTCATTTTGCTTTTTAGTTTATGATTTTGGAAAGAGATTCACTGCTTGTGGGGTGAGAAATCTCAAATTATATTCCAATTGAAGAAAAGGGAGACAATATGGATACTTTGGTAGTATATCTATCTTAGTATTTAGGACAGAAAGATCAGCTGTTTTGGTTCTGTAGGTAGAGACAGAGATAGAGATACAGACATAAATATAGACATAAACATAGACCTGGCCACACCCCTAGGCATAGAGATACATATAGATATAGAGATAGTTTGATGATATAAAAGAGATCTGTCTGTGCAGTGTGCTTCTCTCTGAGTCTGAATAAATCCACTTCTTACCTATCACTTTGTCTCTCAGTGAATTCTTTCTGCGATAAGACATCGAGAACCTGAACTTCATTAGGCCCTGAAACCAGGTACTGCGGATTTTGGCTGAATTCGAGTCCCAGCCACATGGGTTCAAGTCCCAGTCTGTGGTAAACAGTTTCAAAGCTGACACCATTTTTCCTAAACTATTCAAGCAAAGCAATTCCAAACCAGAGGGATGGTTCTAGTAATATGGATATACCCAGGAAAAAGCCAGAAGATCCACGTCCAGAAAATCAAAGGTTATTTTTTCACAAAAGAGTAGACTCTAACGTCACATCAGGATGCTAGATTGTGTTTTCTTGGGAAGAAAACTACTCATGGAAGTGAGCTGCCTTTGTTCTTTTGTAAATCGGGTGGAAAATGGCAGCAGCACCCAAAGAAAAAGAGACCAGTCTGGAATCAGAGCACTCACCCTCTTTTCGCCCTGGAACCCCTGCAGGGCCCCTGGCAAACTCTTCCGTTCCTTCGGGAAACCTCAGGCAATGGAAAACCTCATCACCTTGTGAGCAAAACCTTTGTAGTTTAACCACACATGGTAATGTGGCCCCTTTCTCAAGTAGGAGATTCCCTGGTGGCTCAGACAGTCAAGAGTCTGCCTGCAATGTGGGAGACCTGAGTTCAATCCCTGGGTCGGGAAGATCCCCTGGAGAAGGTATTCTTTTCTGGGAAATTCCATGGACGGAGGAGCCTGGGGGGCCACAGTCCATGGGGTCGCAAAGAGTCGGACACAACTGAGCACCTTCAATTTTCTCAACTAGGGAGAAGTTGAATTTCCCTGAGAAAGTAGGTGGAAACCCTCGGTGGTGCAAGCTAGAGCAAGTCTGCAGGAAGAGGGTTAGAGTTTGGGGAGACAGAATCCAGAAACAAAGGACAACCGCCTGAAGGCCTAAATGCTGAGGGCTCTCAGTCTTCCTCTCACTTGTGTGGTATGTCAACTAAAAAATACAGTCACAACCTGAAAGTAGAAAGTTATTTTATTTGGTGGGAATGTTTAGGACTCCTCTGAGCCCAGGAAGGGGGCAGCGTCTCAGTAGCTCTGAAAAAACTGCTCCAAGGAGGCAGGAAGGAAGCAAATCAGGCAATCTGAGCATTAAAGATCAGATATCAAGTTAAAGAATTCAGCATTTTATGTATGGGAAGATGCAAGCCTCTGGGCTCACTGAATTCATTCCTTTCATATGCACCTCAGCTATCTGGGGCCAAATCCTGTTTCCTTGTTCACCTTAAGGAGTGACAGATGGCTGCTTCTTGCATTTCCACACACTTCAGATCCCCAGCAATCACCTTGGACGGTGGGGTGGTTGGGGAGGGGGGGGTGGCAGCATCTGTTGGCTCACAGTTTAGGGAGCATTCATTCACATTTGGAGGCCAGAAATCGCTGATGGTTGTGATATTTCCTGTTTATTGATATGGCAGGAGATACTTTCATTTCTCGGAAGCCAGAGCTTCCCTGCTGGCTCAGACAGTAAAGAATCTGCCTGTAATGCAGGAGGCCTGGGTTCAATCCCTGAGTAAGGAAGATCCCCTGGAGAAGGGAATGGCAGCCCACTCTAGTATTCTTGCCTAGAGAATTCCATGGACAGAGAAGCCTGGAGGGCTATAACTACAGTCCATGGGGTTGCAGAGTTGGACACAAATGAGCGACTCGCACACACACACATTTTTCATTTCATGGGTTCAAGAGAAAGAATTAGATAAAGTTATAACTTCTAGGTTCTTATACCACATACTTTGTAAGTTAAATGCTTATTTAACTCTTCTATAAAAAGAGCCATTGAAACACCCATTGTAGGTCAATATTTATTTAGTCTGGAAATGTGGAAAGAGGATCAGGCAAATGAGGGCTGAGGGTGCACTTTTTCATCCCAACTGGCCCCGTAGGGTCAAGTCAGAAGACAGAAACCACACATTATTTGAGTAGAAAAAACATAATATAAGGAGTAGACATATATATAAAGATGTGCTAAGTTGCTTCAGTTGTGTCTGATTTTTGCAATCCTGTGGACCATAGCCCGCTAGGCTCCTCTGTTCATGGAATTCTCCAGGCAAGAATATTGGAGTGGGTTGACATATCCTTCTCCAGGGGATCTTCTCCAACCGGGGATTGAACTCGAGTCTCCTAGATTGGCAGGCGGCTTCTTTACCATTAGATATACAGATATTAATCACTAAATGAGTAAAAAGAGAACTCGAAGGAATCATGGAAATCACAACTTCCGGGAAGCAGATACCATCCCTAGGCCTGAAAGAGCAAAGGGAACAAAGAAAATTGTACAAACGTAGAGAAGGGGCCCTAGGATGTTGAAATCCAGGCCTCTGAGGAGGGGACATCAGACAGCTGGTCGCTGATGTCTGGGGTGGGAACGGATCGGGAGGATGAGGCTCTTTCTCTGCGTGTTGAAAAAATTGCGAATTGGATTCAGTGGCTGCTACAAAAAGGCTCGCTGGCTACAGGGGTGAAAAGGATTGGCCTACTGTGATTCTCCGTGGACCCCTGCCAGTCAGAAAGCCACCAGAGGGCAAACAGGGAGGAGTAAAGCGCTCTTCTCCAGAGTCGTGGTGTTCCTCTCGCGCCCCCTGCTGGGAAGAGCCTGGTGGAGCAAAGACGTGATTTGTAGTCTGGGTCCCAAGGTCACCTGGGCTTCCCGGATGGCACAGATGTAAAGAATCCGCCTGCAATGCAGGAGATGCAGGTTCGATCCCTGGGTTGGGAAGATCCCCTGGAGGAGGGCATGGCAACCCACTCCAGTATTCTTGCCTGGAGAATCTCATGGACAGGGGAGCCTGGCAGGCTACAGTCCATAGGGTCACAAGGAGTTGGAGGCAACTCACTCCAAAGGTCACCAAAGGAGAGAATCAGAGGGTGGGGTGGAGCTGAGAGACATTTCCTGGCCCAAAGATTTACAACAGGACAAACAGAAAATGTATCTGGTATATTTGTGTCATCGGTGATGAATCTAAAGGAAAACTGTAGCTTCTTACACACTTTCTGATTCCCACACACGTGCCCAATTTGCTGTATTTCCTCCCGACACCAAGACACCATCTACCAAGACACCATTAGAGAATAATCTTTTCCACTTTTTATAAATTTATTTTTCCTATATAGCCATTACAGAGGACAGCCATTATAGATTATTGAGAAGAGTTGAGGATAATCTTTGATTCTTTTGTTTTTCATACTTTGTGTTCAATTAATTATCAACTTATGCCAACTCTACCACTTACACAACTTCTCCATGCTCATACCATCACTAACCTAGTTGAGGTGCATATAATTTTTCACATGATCAGATGCAACCCCCTTCTTAGTGGTTTTCTGTCTCTAGTTTCATCTCTCTTTAGTCTAGTGATTCTCACCCCAAGATGTATAATAATACCATCTGGGAAACTACTTAAAAGATCTCATTCTTGAGGATCTTGATTTAATTGGTTTGGACTGGAGCTGGGGATCAGTATTTTTAAAGCTCCCTAGGTAGTTCTAAACTTCAGCCAGCTTGGAGAACCATTATTTTAGTCTGCTTTCTGTATTAGTATCCAATTATTATTATTATTTATTATTGTGTGCTACCCAAATCCAATTATATCACTGTTACCCCAAATTCCTCAGTAGTTACCCCTATCAGCAGACAATGTATCCATCTGGCATACCCAAGATTCTCCTGAGCCCGTTTTCCACATACTGCTCCATCTCCTGTTCATCTTCTCCCTAACACTCTCACTGAGCTTTGACTTCTAACTTCATTTTCCAACAGTATTAAGCCACTGCAATTTCCTGAACATAGGATATTCTCTTACTTTTCCATGCAATGCATGTTTTATTTCCTGCAGGAAAGGAGGCTCACTCAGACAAAAGCAAGTTTAAATCACATGGTTTAAAAACACATAATGTAACTTAAGTGTTTTAAAGCATTCTTCCAACATTACTCTCTGAGATGTCAATTATGTGAAAAATTATGAATGCATAGAAAACAGGTTGAAAGAAGTTCATTAAAATGTTAACTGTGTTGTCTCTAGGCAGCAGAGTTATAGATTTCTTCTCTATACTTTTCTGTAGCTCAGAAATTTTCTTCAATGGCATGTATTACACTTTTAAATTGAAAAACAATAAAAATTTATTGGTAAAATCATTTATGTGTTTTAAAACACTATATATATCCAAATATCTAAGCCTACATGATTCTTAAATTAAGAAAGAAGTGTTTGATTAATAAAGTAGTGTAATGAGGAATGCTAATATTTGCATAAAGAGTTTTAACCCTGCCCGCCTCCTACACAATAATGTATTTTTCCTTTATCCACTAGATGGCAATCTCTTCCCATATAATTCCCCATTTATAATGACCCTTTGAAGGGACTGTGTGTGGTTTACACAAATATTTTTATTTTTAAATTCACATATTATATTGTTTATACTTATATTTCAATGCAAACTAAGAAATTTGTGTTTTTAAATCATCTAAGATTTAAATCAATTTCCTTAAGAACATCTCCCATTTATTGGGATTGTCCCAACCAATTCCACTGCAATCATCCCCATCTCTACTTAAAAGGCGGTGGAAATTCCCTTTATCCTTGAAATCCTTTTGTTTTTATTCTTGATTTATACATTTAGGCTTGCAGATGATACCCAGAGGAATGACTTAGTCTAGCTGATATTATTCAAGGTGGAGACTGCCACCTTCTTTCTGCATTGGCAGAGACCTGAGTTGGATCAAATTGAATGAAGCTTCCCAAAGCCAGAGAGTGGAAGGAGAATGCATATTCCAGTGCGGAATATTCTGAAGTCAGAAATCTGTGTCACAATGATTTTAAATCTTGTCTGAAATAATGTATTGAGTAATATTAATGAATATTCCCAAGATTTTAGAGGATAATAGTTCCTTAGGCCATCTTCCCTGGTGTCTCAGTGGTAAAGAACCTGCCTGCCAATGCAGGAGATGCAAGAGATGTGGGTTCAATCCCTGGGTTGAGAAGATGCCGGGTGAAGAAAATGGCAATCCACTCCAGTATTCTTGCCTGGAGAATTCCATGGACAGAGGAGCCTGGCAGGCTCCAGCTGGACACAGTGACTAGAGCACAACCACCACAAGTTCTTAGGCAAGATTTTAAACAGTAACTATTTGTAGGGCAACAAAGAGATGAAGACATAAAGGCCAGACTTTTGGACACAGTGGGAAAAAGAGAAGTGGAATAATTTGAAACAATAGCATTGAAACATATACATAACTGTGTTTAACATAGATAACCAGTGGGAATTTGCCGTATGACACAGGGAACCCAAATCCGGTGCTCTGAGACAACCTAGAGGGGTGAGATGGGAAGGGAGGGGACAGGGAAGTTCGAGAGGGAGGAGACATATGTATGCCTGTGGCTGATTCATGTTGATGTATGGCAGAAACTGTCACAATATTGTGAAGTAATGATCCTCCAATTAAAAATAAAATAAAAATTTAAAAAATTAGCTATTGCCCATTTCTCGCTGCTGCTTACGTATAGGGTATTACAGGCATCAAAGGAATCTCAAATTGTCTCCAATTTTTCTTTCCCTAGGTCTTTCTTTCCAAAGTCCAACTGCTCGTCCAAAATGGTTCTGCTGTCTGATTTTCTTATCTCAGATGATGACTTACGTGCCTGGCACTACACTTTCAATTTACAATAAATAGCAGTCGGAATCATCAAATTTGGTAAACTTGGAGATGTTTTTCTGCCCAGTCAATGGGGCGCTTTGCTTTCAAACACATGAAGTGCATTTCTGATGTCTAGATTTAAGGGCTGACCATTATATATATTAGAAATAATACATAGGTACATGATAATTTTCATAATTTTTTCTGATAAAAAAATACACATTCTTTATAAATTTTTTTTTTTTTTATAAAATTTTTGAAAGACTCTGAGACCTCAATTGGGCTTCCCTCATGGCTCAGTGGTAAAGAACCCACTGCCAATGCAGGAGATGCGGCTTTGATCCCCAGGTCGGGATGATCCCCTGGGAAAGGAAATGGCAACCCACTCCAGTATTCTTGCCTTGGAAATCCCATGGACAGAGGAGCCTGGTGGGCCACAGTCCATGCAGTCGCAAAAGTGCTAGACATGACTTAGTGACTAAACAACAACAAGTGCTCAAATAAGGAAAATTAAAATTGCTCGTTATTTTCCCACCCAGGAAAACATCTTATCAGTGTCTATTCTAACCACCTATATATATATATATATATACACACACATATATATATGTATATAATATGTATATATATGTATATATGTATATGTATATATATATGTATCAGTGTCTATTCTAACCACCCATATATATATGTATATATGGGTTTGTATTTAGAGAAGTCTAGGATCTCTGCGCTTTCATCACTTTCCCTAGTGAAATTTTATTATGTGGAGTTCTATTGCTATGCTGAATGATTTTAAAGCAGTAACAAAAATATAGTCTGTTTTGGTCTTGAACTAGATGCCAGCCTCTATTTAAAAGCAAACCACTTTTGTAAATTATCAACATTTTATTTTCTTTGCCTGATGTTTAAGGTTAAATATTCTTCTTCGTTTCTATGAACACTTGGGGCTTACAAATGAACTCTGAGGTATGTACTGTAGCTATTTGAATCGATCTTTCTTAGGATAGCAGAAACTCTGAATGCCGTTCTTACCATTCCACAATTTTCTGTAGGGCCTCAGCAAGTTAATTATCTTCTTTGTGTGCTTAATCCTCTTGGAGTGCAGCCCTCATCACTTCTGCATGCCACGCCATTCTGTGCAGATGAATGTTTCCCTTTATCCTCTGCATATAGAAATGGAGGAAAAAAAGAAAATTAAAATAAGCGAACAGGGAGCCTCAGTTTTGCATTAACCTAAGAAATATGGATTCAGTATCCATGGAACTGAAAATGTCTGCTTCAATCCTTTAGGACATTTCAGAGCATAATTTGAATTTTAAAATAAGAAGTTGAGAAACAAAAAGAAGATGAGAAGTCAGTATTCAAGAGGAATATTGGTTTCTTTCAATTACTTTCCTCTTTTATTCAAACAAACAAATCTAAAAATAACACCATCTGTGCCTATTAATTGCTATTTGATGTAAGTGCAAAGTGAATTTCTTCATAAATGGAGCTTTAAATTTCTTTCAAAATGTTTTATATTGATTCATTGAAAGAACATATGTGAAGCATGGAGATCATATACAGAGCAAAGTAAGTCAGAAAGAGGAAAACAAATATCGTATATTAACACATATGTGGAATCTAGAAAAACGGTAAGGATGAACCTATTTGCAGGGCAGGAATAGAGACGCAGATGTTGAGAACAGACATGTGGACATGGGTGAGGGGAGGGTGGGATGAACTGGGAAATTGAGATTGACATATATATACTACCGTGTATAAAATAGCTATTAGGAAGCTGCCATATAGCAGGGAGCTCAGCTCGCTGCTCTGTGATCACCTAGGGGGTGGGATGAGGGTGAGGTGGGAGGGAGGCTCAAGGGAGAGGATGCATGTGTACTTAGAGTTGATTTGCCTTGTTGTACAGCAGAAAATAACATTTTAAAGCAATATAGTTGCATGTAAAGCAATTATATTTCAATTTTTTTTTAAATAGCCTTTACTTAGAGTCTAATGAAGCCGTCAGAAAAATGCAGACTGAGATGTATCAAAAAATCTCTATTTAGTGCCACTGTACTCCAGGGACTGTCTTAGAGATTAGGGGTAGAGCAATAAATAAAATATACAAATAATTTACTTTCAGTGTACCTACAGTGAGTAGGTAAATATGTAGTCCCTTGGTCTGAGCAGGAGATTGGTTCCAAGACCCACCACAGGTACAAAATCAATTCTCTTCTCATTTTACACCCAGCATTATATAATGAACATTGAAGTCTCCTCTTTTCCTGGTTATTTCTATAATTTTCACAGAAGAGAACATGCACCCTTCTTTTATCTGTCACAAGAATCCATCACAACTGAAAAGACTTTCCATCCCTCTTCAGTAAACAACAACCTAGCCACTACAATAAACCCTCTGACAATCAAATTATTTGGGGGCGTATTTCCCTATGCAGTAAATGCTTTGCTCAGAAGAAAATTTTGTTACCAGTTGGTTAATCTGTAAATGGGCTACCAAAACAAAGTATCACAAACTGGGTAGCTTAGAACAACAGAAATTTATTCTCTCACAGTTCTGGAGGCCAGACATCCAAAATCAAGGTCTTGGCAGGGCCATGCTCTCTCTCAAGTTTCTAGCAAAGAGTTTCTTTCTTTATTGTGTGCTTGCTTTTTTTTTCTTGGTTTCTGGTGTTGCCAGCAATTCTTGGTGTCCCTTGGCTGTATATGCATCAATCCAGTCCCTACATCTGTCTTCATGTAATGTTATCTCTATGTGTCTTGTATTTTAGATTAAGCCTGGTTTATTATAAAAGGATATAACTCAAGAATAGCCAAATAAAGGAGATGCACAGGGCAAGGTATGTGGGAAGGAACACGGAGCTTCCCTGCCCTCTCTGGGCAGGCGTGCCACTCTTTCACCATCTCCACATGGTCACCAACCTGAAACCTCCAGAGTCAAGTTTCTGGTCCAAGTGATACTATTTTTTAGTTAATGAGAAGCTGAGTTGATAATTGTATACCATGGAATAGCTCATGCAATTTCTTTAAAACCAAGTTCACAAATTTCTGCCACAAAGGATTTATTTTCTTTTTTTATTTATTTTTTCAGTGGGTTTTGTCATACATTGATATGAATCAGCCATAGATTTACACGTATTCTCCATCCCGATCCCCCCTCCCACCTCCCTCTCCACCCGATTCCTCTGGGTCTTCCCAGTGCACCAGGCCCGAGCACTTGTCTCATGCATCCCACCTGGGCTGGTGATCTGTTTCACCATAGATAATATACATGCTGTTCTTTCGAAACATCCCACCCTCACCTTCTCCCACAGAGTTCAAAAGTCTGTTCTGTACTTCTGTGTCTCTTTTTCTGTTTTGCATATAGGGTTGTCGTTACCATCTTTCTAAATTCCATATATATGTGTTAGTATGCTGTAATGTTCTTTATCTTTCTGGCTTACTTCACTCTGTATAATAGGCTCCAGTTTCATCCATCTCATTAGAACTGGTTCAAATGAATTCTTTTTAACGGCTGAGTAATATTCCATGGTGTATATGTACCACAGCTTCCTTAAGGGATTTATTTTCTTTCCAAGCCATAATATATGCAACACTCCATGGAATTGGTGAAGACTCCTGTAGTTTTCAGCCTGAAAAAGAAGAAAAAGCCCTTGCTCTGTAATGATGACGAGAATCCAACCCTATTTCTACCAAAGATCCTACCAGACCTTTTGGATTAGTTCTCAAGGCCCCAGGTCACTCACCAGACCCCAACACAAATCTGGGAATGAGCCAAGTGGGAGGCCATCTCCATCTACTACATATAGTGAAGCAATTCAAAACTTTGAATTTGCATCATTCAAATGGCACAAAGTCCCTGTTTTCTAGTGAGCCAAGGTCTTTCATTACCTATCCTAAGAGACCGTTCATGCCTGGGGAGTTTTTATTTGGCAGACCATCCCATAGAGGCTCTTCCTGGACCAGAAAGAACCCATGCCTCCTGCATTGGCAGGCAGATTCTTCACCACCGAGTGACCGGGGAAGCCCCTCACTAGATCTTTGGTTGTGGTTCTAATCGCTGTTTAAGGCTTTCCTTCCTCACCATGACTGGTTTGGGAATTCTGGGGGGCTTAAGCCTGTAGGGGATGCTCCCTGTGAGCAGGCAGAGGGAACTGGAATGGCAAAGGCAGAGGAAGTGAGGCAGGGACTGCCATCTTATCACAATCTTTCCTGAACCTCACCTTGTTAAACATTCAAAGGTCGTCGCCAACTTTACTAGCTCTTTAAACCAGGGACACTAGAGCACATCACTTCAACTGCCACCGTCATACCTGGGCCATAGGAGGTGTTCGTTGGAGAAGTACTTTCTAAGAACCCAAGTTGACACTGAACTGTCTTGGGGCTAAGGATTCGTTGGTGAGCAAGGGCTTCCAATCCTGGTGCTTACATTCCGTCAGGAGAGCCGCACAACAAACAAGTATGTATGTGAATTGCATTATTTCCCAAAATGATACGGACGATGAAAGAAATAAACAGGGTGATGTAAGAGTTACTTTGGTAGGGGGTGGGTAGGGCTGGGGAGGCACTCTTGGAATCCGTGGACAGAGAGGTTGACATTTGAAGTGAGATCCAAAGGGTGATGAAGAATCTGTCATTAATAAGTCACTTGAAGTCCAGCGTGTAGGGACTTCCCTGGAGGTCCAGGGTTTAAGACTTGGCCTTCCAGTGCGGGGTGTTCAGGTTCAATCCATGATCGCTGAGCTAAGATCCCTCATACCTCGCAGCCAAAAAACCAAAAAGCAAAATAGAAATGATATTGTAGCAAATTCAATAAAGACTTTTAGAAAATAGTCCACATCAAATAATAATAATAATAATAATCTTTCATGCCCCGCTGCGCGTGAGGACCCAGGTCTGGTGCGGAGAACCCTTTGTCCTAGGCCACGAGGCACGGCCCCCTCGCCCATCATGCAAGGGAGCCCCCTTACACCCAACTTTCGTGGGGAATCTGGTGCTAAAACATTTGTAGACGACCTGCTTCTGGGTTGGGATTTCCAACGTGGCAGAGCAGCTCCCCGGCTGCGATCTATTGAAAGTCAGCCTTTGACCCAAGGGTTTGTAAACAATAAAAAAATTTAAGTAAAAAAAAAATGTAAGAAAAAAAAATTTTTAATTAAAAAAAAATCTTTAAAGTCCAGAGTATATATAAACCTGGTATTAGGTTTTGGAGGAAGGGTACTGAGATTATTATTATTTTTTTTATGTTTTCCTTTTATTTTTTTTTAAAGTAACTATACTCTAATAAAAATTCATTTTTTTTCCATTTATTTTTATTAGTTGGAGGCTAATTACTTTACAATATTGTAGTGGTTTTTGTCATACCTTGACATGAATCAGCCATGGATTTACATGTGTTCCCCATCCCGGTCCCCCCTCCCGCCTCACTCTCCATCCCATCCCTCTGGGTCTTCCCAGTGCACCAGCCCTGAGCACCCGTCTCATGCATCCAACCTGGGCTGGTGATCTGTTTTACCCTTGATAGTATACTTGTTTCAATGCTGTTCTCTTGGAACATCCCACCCTCGCCTTCTCCCACAGAGTCTAAAAGTCTGTTCTGTACATCTGTGTCTCTCTTTCTGTTTTGCATATAGGGTTATCGTTACCATCTTTTTAGATTCCATATATATGCGTTAGTATACTGTATTGACCTTTATCTTTCTGGCTTACTTCACTCTGTATAGTGGGCTCAGGGTACTGAGATTAAAATATAAAGACGAAGAAGAAGTGGTGCTAACCATCTGTAACCTAATATCTAATGAGGAAGGCAGGCATAGCATGTATTAATTATCATAATTCACAGTAGAAGTGCTATAAGAGAGATGTAAACAAAATCGCAAAGTAGTACAGAAGGAGGGGGATAATTGTCATTAAAGTATTTAAAAGATTTAGGAGATGACCTTCAAAGATGAGGTGACAGCTGAGATTGGTAATAACAAAGTAATAATCATCAAGTCCTGTCTATGTGTCAGCCCCCATGCTAATGGGATTTACAAGAATTCTCATACTTAATCCCATTAACCCTAAAAGGTAGATTCTATTAGTCAGCCTCATTTTACAATAAATACATGAAATGGGGTTTGAAGCTGGTTCATCTAAGTATAGAACTTTTTCTTATATAGATACTATGCACCTAAATGATAATCAGTTGGTTAGCTATGTTTTTCTCTAACTTATTCATTTCATTTTGTGTATTATCTGAACATTTATTACCACATAATTCTGAGTCATAGTATCATTCCCAAAATACCTGAACATAATAAAAACATTTCAAATAATGAGGGAAAGTTGATAGCTACCTAAACTGAAGAATACACAAGTTAATAGGATAAGTCCACTACAAATATCTTGGTTTACTGTTTTCTAAACAGAGGTTAATTTTGTTTATTTCACCTGATATTGGTGTTCAAAGTAAATACATATGTGCAGACCAAAAAGAGAAGTTAATCACTTTTTAAATTCTTTCTGAAGGCCATCAACCTACAAACAGTAAGTCTGTAAAGCCACAAAGCCTGCAAAAGATCCATACCCTGAGTAAGATGCTGGTGGATAGAATTGAGACTCTTACTGGAAACCTGATGTGTGAGCTTTAGACCTCGGCTATGCTTTTTTGGGAAAACAGGATGACAATTTATATGTTAATAGTTTGGAAGGAAATAAGAAAATTACACTGGCACGTTTCTCTCTTTCTTTTGTCATTTATGAAACAGTAATACCTTTTGACCCTGGAGATGTAAAAATGTCACATGTTGATTTATTTGTCTGCCTGTGATAGATGATGGATGATCCTAAAAGTTCTGTTATATTCTAGTTAGTGTTGCCGAGTTAAAGATAAGATGGTATCAAATTTTGAACAGAAGACACTGTGTATTAACTTTGAGGGTCTCTGGTTTAAGTTTACTTGGGTGCTGACTGTAATTTTTCCCAACGTTTTGAGTTTTATGTATAATATGTGCTATTATCTTATAAATGTAATAATTATATATTATATAATACACATATAATATGTAATATACAGTACATATTAATGTATGTCACATTATATACAATACGATATTGTTATACTATTAATATATGATGTGGTATATAATTATTTAATTTTTTAATACAGAAGAGCAATTTCAAAAGAGAGAGAGCTCTCTTTTTAAAAACTTTTTTTTTGTATTGGGGTATAGGATTCCTGGACGAGGGCAACCCACTGCACTATTCTTGACTGGAGAATCCCATGGACAGAGAAGCCTGGCAGGCTACAGTCCAACACACACACACACACAGTGACTAAGCATGCATGTGCAATAAGTTACACGAGGCATTCAATACTCTATTATAAAATGGGCTTTGTGATAGATGATTTTGCCTAGCTGTAGACTAATGTAAGTGTTCTGGACACATTTGAGGTAGCCTAGGCTAAGCTATGATGTTCATAGTTTTGATACATTAAATGCATTTTTGACTTACCGTATTTTCAATTTATGAATGGTTTTATTTGGATGCAACCTCATACACAGTCAAGACAGATTTGTATTTGGTCTTTTTTCATAGTAAAATTTTATACGATCCAAAGTTTCCAAGTAATCATCCGACCCTTTAATTGTGCATGTATACATTTCTATAACCTTTCTAGGCAATGCTAATTCTAACTTTTCATTAGTTTTAACTGTGAAGAAAAATCAGAGAATGTCAGTTTTTTCTAAGTCTAGCATTTTTCCATATGTTCTATTCTTTTTCTAGATATCAGAACTAATCTTATTGTCCTTAAACTTAGCTCAGAGCTGGGCTGTGATCCCATGACTTGTCTGGCCAAAAGAACTCCAAATTCATTGGCTACCTTTCAGAAGATTGACTGATGTTCCTGCCAACATTGTTTGTCAGTCTCCTGAGTCAAAAGGCATTCAGTAGAGATAGAGCAACATGCTTGGTTTCTAAACCACAGCTTAATGGGAAAGAGAAAGTAAGCAATTCCTAAGGTTGTGAAGAAACACAAGTCCTTGGAGTAAAGGCTTATTCATACGACATTTTCTTCAAAGGTAAATTATAACATCTAAAGAGATATGCTACCATTCTAGTAACCAAAGCAACAATTCTCTATTTACACTGGTCTTTAGAATACTCAATAAACTGAAAACCATAGTTGCTTGAATGATCCAGTTGCTAGCCTAATTATTATATTGATTAAATCATTTGTTTTGATTGATTCTAAGCCATACCGTCTTAGCATAGATTTTTTTTGGAAATAGTGGCATAAGAGAAACTATAGATTATGTGCTTCCTGCAATCAAGAAGGCCTTCCGTGTGTGCTGAACTCACTGTGATACACTATAGTGGTTGGTTAGTCAGGTGTTTTTAATGTTTGTATTTAGTATTTATCCATCATATTTATAAAATACATATATTATCAGAATTTTTTTTTAATATTAAAAGCAGTAATGTTGTTCAAAAGTTTTAAAAAGGAGCAAAAAGGTGCCAGAGAACAACATAAATGGATCTCCATCTTTCTGAGTAGTTGGAAAATAAAAGACATTAATTACCTGGGGTTTTGCAGTGCCTCAAAGATCACTCATCTGTGACTCTAACTCAAAGACTCGTAACTCTGGAATATTTATTTGAGGTTAATATAAGCTTCTTATAATTACTCCCCCTTCCCATTTAAAGTAATATTTTAAATATAAGTGCATAGCATCCTCATTTAAAGGTATTATCTAATATTTATAATTTTATAATTTATGAATTAAATTTGTTACTTCAATATTGCTTTAATGATTCAAGATCTTAGGAAATTTAAGATCTTTTTTTTGCTACAGTGTGCATGTGGAACTTCCTCAACCAGGGATTGAACCCAGGCTCCCTGCATTGGAAAAATGCAGTCTTACCCACGGGACCACCAGGGAAGTCCTAATATCACTATTTTGAGCATCAATGCCAGTTATACGAAATGGCTTAGGAGTATATATCATCTATTTCAAGTAACACTTGTGTTAATCTAGATGCTCTGAGAAGCAGATGCCAAGACAGCATTAAATGGGGGAAAGATTTTATGGCTTATGTGAAATGCTTGTGCTAAAAACAAAATTGGGGAGAGGTCAGATATGCTTGAGAGACAGGTCAGACCTTGATGCAAGTCTGATCCTAAGTGAGGGAGAGATTGCCACACAGTCAACAGAAGGTTCAGCAAAGCTATTAGTGAGTCCTTGAGCCAAAGAATCTGCCTGCAATGCAGGAGACCCTGGTTTGATTCCTAGGCCGGGAAGATACGCTGTAGAAGAGATAGGCTACCCACTCCAGTATTCTTGGGCTTTCCTTGTGGTTCAGCTGGTAAAGAATCCGCCCTCAATGCGGGAGTTCTGGGTTTGATCCCTGGCTTGGGAGGATCCCCTGGAAAAGGGAACAGCTACCGACTCCAGTATTCTGGCCTGGAGAATTCCATGGACTCTATAGTCCATCCGGTCACAAAGAGTCGGACACAACTGAGCAACTTTGACTTTCACTTGAGCCAGTTTGGCGGACAGTATGTTGCTTTGCCTTTCTTTCTTTCCTTATTATTTTTTAAACTGAAGTATAATTCATTTATAACATTGTGTTTGCCGTGGAGCACAGCAAAGTGATTCAATTTTACATATATACACATTTTTCCAATTCTTTTCCATTATGGGTTATTACAAGATACTGAATATAGTTCCCTGTGCTAAAAGCTCCTGGTTTATTTTGTGACTGGTGGTGTGTATCTTAATCCCATTCTCTTAATTAATTTATCCCTCTGCTCCTCTTTGCCTTTTAGTAACCGTAGGTTTGTCTTCTAAGTCTATGAGTCTGTTTCTGTTTTGTAAATAAGTTCACTTGTATACCTTTTCAGATTCCACCTGTAAGTGATATCATATAATATTTGTGTTCCTCTGTCTGGCTTACTTCGGTCAGTATGATAATCTCTAAGTCCGTCCATGTTGCTGCAATTGGCAATATTTCATTCTCTTTATGACAGTAATATTCCACTCTGTATACGTACCACATCTTTATCCATTCATCTGTTGATGGACATTTAGGTTGCTGCCATGTCTTGGCTATTGTAAATTGTGCTGCTCTGAACATTGGAGTACATGTATCTTTTCAAATTAGAGTTTTCATCTTTTCCAGATATATGCCCAAGAGTGGGATTGCTGGGTCATCTGGAAACCCTATTCGTAGGTTTTTAAGGAACCTCCCTACTGTTTTCCATAGCAGCTGCACCAATTTGCAGGGAATTCTTTGTCTTCTCTGGCTGGTCTGCCTTACTATTGCCACTTTACCTTCCTCATTGTCTGGAAGCCATCTGTGAGATGCATGTCCTCAGCTCAAAAACTAAGTCCAAGAGCTGAGACCTTCAGTTAATGACTTTCTCTGAAGTAGGGCGTATGTCAGGCACATTCCTCACTTTGGTGGCTGCCACAACCACTAAGTCAGTATCTCCAAACCCAGTCTCTTTCCTGGTTTCTGCTCCTAAATTGTGAAGTGCCTCCTGGAAAGCTCCATCTGAATGGCCTGCTGATGCCCAAGTTCAGCACTTCAGTGCATTCAAAATGAACACTTGGTTCTGTCCTAACTCATATCACCATTCTCCCAAGTACCAAAGCCCACCTTACCTCTTCTTTCCTTTGCCTTCCAGATCCAAATAACTAATGCATTCTGTCGATTCAGTGTCTATCCCATTTTTCTTTCTCTTTTTGTTCCTCTGCAGGCAGCCAATGTTAGTTCTCAGGTTTAGACCTTCATCACATTTATGGTACATTATGCACACGGCTGGCCTCTCTACGGGTGTCCCCCACCTCCCAACCTTCCTCTCTAATCCATTTAAAGTGCTGCTGCCAGGTCCGTCTCTTTGAAGGGCAGCCATTGTACTATTTCTATTCTGAAAATAAAAACTTTTCAGAGATAGCTGCATACTCATGTTGACTGCACCATTATTTACAAGAGCCAAGATATGGAGGCAACCTATCAACAGATAAATGGATAAAGAAGATGTGACCCATATGCACAGTGGAATATTAAGCAGTCACAAGAAAGAAGGAAATCTGCCAAGTGCAACAACATGGATGGACCTTGTGTGCACTATGATAAGTTAAGTAAGTCAGACAGAGAAACCTGTATGACCTCTCTGATATGTGGAACAAGAAAAACTTGCACTTGTAAAAACAGAGTAGAATGGTGGTTACCAGGATCCAGGGATAGGGATATGTTTTTGTTTATTAAGATTATTTTTTTTTTGATGTGGACCATTTTTAAAGTCTTTATTGAATTTGTTACAATATCTCTTCTGTTTTATGTTGTGTTTTTTTGGTTGCAAGGCATGTGGGAATCTCAGCTCTCTGACCAGGGATAAAACTCATACCTCAAATATTGGAGGCAAAATCTTAACCACTGGACTGCCAGCGAAGTCCCTAGGGAGATGTTAAAGTGTAAAAACCTAAAAGAAGTAGGTAGATAAATCCTGGAGAGCTAACTCACAAAGTAATGGTTACAGTCAACAATATTATAAATTTCAGAGTTGCCAAGAGGCTAAATCTTAACTATTTTCAACACACAAAAAATAATAAGTATTTTGATATGATAACGGTTTTAACTAACATGACAGTGGTAATCATATTGCAATATGTAAATTATGAAGCTAACACATTGTACAGCTCAAACTTACACCATGTTATAGTTCAATTAAAGTTCAATCAAAACAAAACCCCTTCAATGTCTCCCAGTTTCTCATCAATTGAACTTCTATACCCATAGCCTCTTATGGTGGTGCTAGTGGTAAAGAACCCCGCTGCCAATGCAGGTAGACCTAAGAGACCCAGGTTTGATCCCTGAGTTAGCAACATCCCCTGGAGAAGAAAATGACAACGCACTCCAGTATTCTTGCCTGGAGAATCCCATGGACAGAGGAGCCTGGCAAGCTACAATCCATGGGGTCTCCGAGAGTCAGACTCGACTGAAGCGACTTAGCATGCAGCCTCTCACTCAGGGCCTTCATGATCTGGCTCCATGATCTAGTTTTTCAATTTTTCCTCCTAAAATTCCTTGTGTAAATGCTGGTTGTAGTCTTTCTGAGTTACCGAAGAACCACAATTATACTCTGAACTTTCCCATCTCCATGAATTTTCCTCCTAGACTTGGTTTTACTTTTTCAGTCAGTCCTGTCTTGCTTCAAAACCATCCATCACAACCCAACTCAATTGTTACTTCCTTTGCAGATCTTTCTCCAAATCCCTTAACTGGAAGTGCTCTATTTGCTGACATTTGCTGGTAAATAAAATATGCCTCCAGTTTACAATGGAATTTTTATTATAGGATGTGGGGATAAGTATACATTATCAAACATACCAAAATTGATTTTGTGAGGAGAAATGTATTATCTGGTTCATGCAAATACAAATACTGTGATCCAGCAGGAGGGCATCAATTCTGGGTATGTAGAACTCTTAGCCTTGAAAAACGGAAAATGCAAATTTCAAAAGAAATATTTTGGTGTCATGGAGTACTGGCAGATAGCAGGCAGCCACCCAGCAATTTTACTTGTAATTGGAAATCACATAATACAGTAAAGCAAATGCCACTACAGAATTTCAACAAGTACCATAATTAAAACCAAGCCACAAATATAAAGTAAATGTGGCTGAATTATTGTATAGATAGCTGAAGTACATTTAGGAAGAAATCATTATGAACAAGAACAAAAGATAAAGCAAAACAACACAGCTGAATGAACTTCAAAATCATGTTTATACTTCAAGTGTTTGTTGAATATTAGTACCTTGCAAAAAGCAATTTTAAAAAAAGGAAATAAATACATTCACTTGTACATGATATTATAGCAAAACCCTTGTTGCATTTAGCTATGGCTTTTGTGAGGAATACATTTAAATATGAAATGTTTGGGGAATAACTGAAACACTATATTGGATCAGCCTGCGGTCTGTGGTTTTTAAATTCTTCCTAAGAAAGATGGTAACAGGATGCAAATGTACAGACTGTTGTTGTTATTGTTTTATCCCCTCTTCTAAACCCCCACAGCACAGCGCCTGGCATCCCTCAGTACATGTGGCCATGTCAACCTGCTCCTGGGTCTCTACTGAATCCCACTGGACTAGGATTCTTGAGGGTTGGCTGTGTGTTAATCCATCTTTATATCTTCACAGTCATTTGCTCGTGGATGAATGAAAGAAATGAGATGGACTGAACGGGCAGTCAGCTGAAATAGAAGGAAAAGTAGAGGCCGATCAGACAGATAAAGGAAAAAAGGGAATCACAGGCTGAGAAGGGCCCCTGGGGAGGGAATCCTTGTGGGGATAGTATGTTCTGGATAGGGAGGAACCATCAGAAAAGCAGCTGACCTAGCAGAAGCCGAATCTCAAACGCTTCCTACATCACATTGAAGAGTTTGGACCGTATTCTTTAGACCATGGGAAATCATTCAAGGAAATGGAAAGATGAGACTTTTAGAAAGATCATTCCAGCTGACCATGAGGGTTAGCTGGGAGTGTGGGGGAGGGATAGACATGTGGCCGTGGGGACAGGGAAGACCAGCTAGGAGGGGGCTGTTACAACATTTCAGACATGCCACGGCTAGGGTTGGTTCTAAAGCCAAAGTTGGAAAACAAAGCAAATGAAAGAATCGTATCTGAAAGCTTCAAGCAGAGGGGCTTGCTCATTAGCTGTACATAGGCCAGGAAAGGGAGTCCAGGAAGAGTCTCAGGTATTTGGTGGTGGTGCCGTCTACCGAGCAGTGTTTTAGGGAAGAAAATGAATTCCACTTTGGGACCTGAGATATATGGAAACAATGGGGGTTATAAATAAATTGAAGAAATGTGATTCAAGAGAGAGCTGGAGAGCTGAGAGAGAGCTGTTTATTATACTATACTTAACCGTGCTTTATCTTTCCATATCTCGGGCTATCATTCTTCCCTTCCAATAGTTTTTTTCCAGCTTTCAGAATCTCTTATTATTCTGTTTAGAAGAGTGCTTCCAAAATCCTCTATTTTTTTCCCATAGGTAAAGCCTTCTTGGCCTGGTGTTTCATGTGTTTTACTCATCTTACAGAGCCCATCTCATCTCTTTTACCCCAAGGATAACGGTTAGAGGGCTTCCCAGGTCACGTAGTGGTGAAGAATCTGCCTGCAATACGGGAGACCCAGGTTCGATCCTTGGGTTGGGAAGATCCCCAGGAGAAGGGAATGGCAACCCACTCCAGTATCCTTGCCTGGAGAATCCCATGGACAGGGGAGCCTGGTGGGCTACAGTCCATGGGGTCGCAAAGAGTTGGACACGACTGAGCAATTAACACAGGCACACACATAACATTTTGAAAAATACCTGATAGACCACTAAGTCATCCTAACAGGAGATTGTTTTCCAGCATGTAATAAGAACATCTCCGGCATTCCAGAATCCTCAAAGGGTAACACCTTTCCAATATCTTTTGTATCAAATTGTGAACCAGCCTATTTGGTGAGCTTCAGTATAAAGTTTCTTCAGCATAAAATTTGTAAATTTCCAAGTACCAGTCAGAATCTGTGATAATAATACTTTCACGGGCAAAAAATGCCATGCCCCTTAAAAAATTAGTGAATCTCTACCTTTCTAAAGCAGTACATTATCTTTTTTTTTTCCATTTATTTTTATTAGTTGGAGGCTAATTACTTTACAATATTGTAGTGGTTTTTGTCATACATTGACATGAATCAGCCATGGATTTACATGTATTCCCCATCCTGAACCCCCCTCCCACCTCCCCCTCCACCCGATTCCTCTGGGTCTTCCCAGTGCACCAGGCCCGAGCATACACACCGAGGAAACCAGATCTGAAAGAGACACGTGCACCCCAATGTTCATCGCAGCACTGTTTATAATAGCCAGGACATGGAAGCAACCTAGATGCCCATCAGCAGACGAATGGATAAGGAAGCTGTGGTACATATACACCATGGAATATTACTCAGCCGTTAAAAAGAATTCATTTGAATCAGTTCTAATGAGATGGATGAAACTGGAGTACATTATCTTTACTGTAAGAAATAATGAAGAGGTCTTTCTAAGGCAGGACTAGAGGTTTGGATAGCAGATTTAGGTAGAATTTAAAGTAAAAAGAAAGAAAGAAAGAAAACATTTTAACTTAACTAAATTTTGAACATTTTTTCCATTCAAAAGCAAATGTGGGTGCTTCCCTGGTGGTCCAGTGGCTAGGACTCCACACTCCCAGTGCAGGGGACTTGGGTTCGATTCCTGATCAGGGAACAAGATCCCACATGCCTCAGAAACAAAAGAAAAAAATTAAGTATGATAAATTCACAACCAACATAAAACAGCTCAGTGTCTCAAGAAATTTATTCTTTAAAGGATAAATTTATCTTTGTGGTGGTCTAAATAAACATGTAAGTGAGAATCACTGATTTTTACCAGTGATATGAAACCACCTCTGGGCCACACAAGCTCAGATAGAACTGATTTGGTAACTTCTCTTAAAGCAGAAAGTGAGAAGCTTTCAACTGAGGGAGAATTTCTAAATTTCAGACAACACATACTTATGCTGGAACGTATCCCAAGACCTTGGAACCGATACTCAAATTACCTATGACACATAGGCCAGAATTTAAGCATTTGAATTCTCAACACAGAGATCATCTTATATCGATGACAAACAAATTCACAGCTGCCAAGTTTTATGATTCAGTCAGGAGACAGGAGACAATTTATTGAAACTTTCCCCATGATCTCAGTATCCCAGGACTTTATGGTGGAAAGCTGGAAAGTCGGAGAGATAATAAGTTGTGGAATAATTTGAAATAGGAAATATTAAAATTCTATCTTTAAGAACCAGGATAATAACTTGAATTCTTTGTATTCTGATTCTGAGATATGCAGGTAAAGTTCATTGTTATTGCTGCTGTGTGGTCACTAAGTTTTGTCTGGCTCTTTTGCGGCCCCATGGACTATAGCCCACCAGGCTTCTCTGTCCGTGGAACTTCCCAGACAAGAATACTGGAGTGGGTTGCCATTTCTTTCTCCAGGGGATCTTTCTGACTCAGTGATCGAATTTGTGTCTCCTACCTTGGCAGGTGTGTATATGTATAAATATGTATGTATGTATGTATGTATGTATGTATGTATTTAACCATTGAGCCACTAGGGAAGCCCCAACAGGTAAAGTTCAGTGACTTTTATTCTCTTTGTTTTGATTCCTGGGTACTCATAGATATCCAAAGGAGAGTTTGGCTGCACTGTGCTTCCATAGACGATTGCATAGTATTTTTCACTTGTTCTGAATGGTGAACGTTTTTCCTGCAAATAGTGAAACAGAGCAGGACCCTGTGGTCCTTCCTGCCATGTCCTCTGCCTGCCTTTTGTCTGTGGTGGAAAACATTAGTCAAAGAATAAGTTTAATCAGAGAAGTGAGAACATGTGGACACAAAGAAAAGCAGTCAAAGAAGATGAAATAATAATAATGTACTAATTAAGCATAGTCAAGGACCCTTAGTTCCTTCCCAAGGGCTATAGATAATATTCTGAGCCATATCCAGTGAGCTCTTATAGGTACTAAAACACTAGGTGGAAGAAGTTAACTATGTGATGATCAGACTGTACCCACGACATAAGCTACCACAATTGTGAGAACTGACCTCAAAGAAATGGGAACAAACAGACCCTAGAACTAAAGATTAACTGTACCTAAAACAACCAAAGTGACACTGGTCAGACCACTGATGACCCATTTGAAGATGACTGTGCAATTTCTACATGTAGCCCCTCTCCCCCAACTCTGCCTATTGGGGGAAAGAGGGAGGAGGGAGTTGGCTTTTGGACATGTCTGCCCTTTCTCACAGCTGCCGGCATCTGATATAAAGCAAGCTTTCCTTTTCACCAACCTGGCCTGTTTATTGGCTTTTGGGCAGTGAGCAGCCAGACCCCCCACTTTTCGGTAACAATAGTACTGGCCACTTTGACAATGACAGAATAAATTCTGTATTTCAGAGCTCATTCAGAGAAAAAGTCCCCACAGATGCTTACCATCTTCTATATTCCAGGCATTGTGAAAATGAGAGTCACTCAGTTGTATCCAACTCTTTGCGACCCCATGGGCTATAGCCTGTCAGGTTCCTCTTTCCACTGGTGTGGGTAGCTGTTCCCTCCTCCAGGGGATCTTCCACAACCAGGGATCAAACCCAGGTCTCCCGCGTTGCAGGTGGATTCTTTAGATTCCCTGGTCTGACTGTTTAATTGAAATGACTCAATTTCATTTAATGAAATTCATTTTATGAATTCAATTTATGTCAACTCTGAATATGACACATGTATCTGTTATGTGTTGCTATGTAACAAATTGAGCAAATCCCCACAAACCCTGCCCAGTTACTAGTTCATTGCCGTGTAGAAATCTGGACAGTATGGGCACCGTGCACCTGAAGGCTCAGAGTCTCTCGGAGCTAAAATCAAGGTATCAGCCTTGCTCTGTTCTCAGCTGGATGTCAGGATCATTTTTCCAAGTAGAATTTAGTTCCGTGAATGAGGCTGGCCCTTCTTTGCTGGCTGTCAATGGGGAGCTTCTCTTAGGTCATAGAGACCTCCTACATTCTTTGCCCCTTGGCACCCTCCATCGTCAAAGCCAACAGAGTCTCCATTGTGTCAAATATGCCTCACATTTCAAATGTCCAGTCCCTCTTACTGGATCACTTAGTTTAGGCCAAACTAGGATAACCTCCCTACTTTAAGGTCATCTGATTTCAGATCGTAACTGCATCTGAAAAATCCCTTCACAATAGCACCTAGATTCATGTTAGATTGACTAGGGGAAGATGTGTGTACCCTAGAGGGTGGGGGTATGGAGGACAATCATAGAATCTTGCTTTTCAGTTGCATAATTCTGTAATCAGAATGTCAGCTAGGCTGTTTTCTCATCTGAAGGCTTGATTGGGAGAGAATGTGCTTCCAAGATGATGCAGGTTGTTGGGAGAATTCATGTACTTGTAACTGTGTGGTTGAAGTGAAGTGAAGTGAAGTGAAAGTTTCTCAGTCGTGTCCGACTCTTTGCGACCCCATGGATTATATAGTCCACGGAATTCTCCAGGCCAGAATACTGGAGTGGGCTGCCTTTCCCTTCTCCAGGGGATCTTCCCAAGCCAGGGATCAAACCCAGGTTTCCTGCATTGCAGGCAGATTCTTTACCAGCTCTGTGGTTGAGGACTTTGGAGTTTCGTTGGCTGTTGGCTGAGTCACTCACTGGTCCTAGTGGTACCCCAACAATGCCCTGCCATAGAACCATCTGTCTCAATAGGCAGATCATGACACGGCTGTTTGCTTCTTGAAGACCAGTAAGAGAGCATCTTTGTCCAATCTGCTAACACAGAATCTTATATGATGTAATCTAATTATGAGAGTGTTATCCTATTATCATTGCTGTATTCTTTCTTTATTTTCTGCTTCTTGGAGTTCTTTATTTTTAAAAAAATTTTTATTTTGTATTGGGTTATAGCCAATTAACAATGTTGTAATAGTTTCAGGTGGACAGCAAAGGGACTCAGCCATACATATACTTGGATCCATTCTTCCCCAAACCCCCCTCCCATCCAGGCTGTCATATCCATGTTCTTCTACTTAGAGCAAGTTAAAGTTTCCATGCTGCAGTCAGAGGGAGGACATTATACAGGGTGTGTGACTCACTGAGGGTTCCCTTATGTTGTGTCTACCACAAAAAGTCTGTGCTCAGAGCAGTTGAGGAAGAAGTTCAGATCAAAGTGGTCTCCAAGTTTTTAGAGGACAGGACCTTGTTAAATGTACAGTAGCTGCCACCAGATATCCACCCAGGGTTAAACGGGTATCTTATTTCAAACTCCATATCTGATATCAATTTTCTGGGTTTGAATCCCAGTTCTGTCGTGGATTAACTGAGCAACTTTACCTCTCTGTGCCTCAGTTTCCTCCTCTACTAAATGACCATGAGAGTACCCCTGCACCCAAGGGTCTTTTATGAAAATTAAAGTGACATCATCTACAGTGGAGCCTAATGTACAGTAAGTGCTCAGTAAGCAGTAGACATTATTTTATATTCCTTCTTGCCCATTGGATGATTTATGCTGCATCTTTCATTCATGAATTTATCTAAATCTATACTGAAACCCATGTATTTTTCTTTTTTAAAAAAGAATTTTGCAACAGTATGTAACTTCACACATTTAAAAATATTTATTTATTTTTGGCTGTGTTGGGTCTTTGTTGGTGCTCGGGCTTTTCCCTAGTTTGGGGGAGTAGGGGCTTCTCTTACCTGCAGTGCAAGAGTTTTTCATTGCAGTGGCTTTTCTTGTTGCAGAGCATGGGCTCTAGGGCATGCAGGCTTCAGTAGTTGCAGCTCCTGGTCTCTAGAGCTCAGGCTGAATAGTTGTGGTGCATGGGCTTTCTTGCTCCATGGCATGTAGGATCTTCCTGACCCAGGCATTGAACTCATGTCTCCCGCATTAGTAGGTGGATTCTTTACCACTGAGCCACCAGGGAAGCCCCAGTATTTTTCTTGATATAAGGACTTTGGCTAATCCTTATCCAGTCTTTTCAATTTTACTTCTTTTCACGCATTTGGTAAAGTGGTCCACATTCATTCTCTAGTCACATATTATGATGCTGATTATGCTTTCTTAAACACTTTTAATTTCCAAACTATTAATAAGTCTCTTGAAGGAATTGAATTTTAAGATTAATTTCCTCTAACATATTTTAATTATGTGTGTCTTGTTCTTAAATGAGGTGGTAAACTATGGTTAAAGGGGGGATTAAATTTAGTGACTGTTGGTGGTTAAAAAAATAATATGGATATCTATCTGTCTATCATCTATCTGTCTATCTATATAGTTTGTAGCATTGGGTCAAGAGATGTATGTGGGGGTGATCACTGATCATAGAACCTAACATCCTGGGAATTTGCACAGTCTGTATGGTCAAGGGAACATGAATCAAACTTACTGAATTAAATTGAGTAGCACCAGTTCTGTGCTCAGCTCTACAGCAAGCTCTATACAGGAACAAAAGTGAGATACACCTCGTTTTCTGTTCTGAAGCTTACGGTGTTGCCAGGGAAACAAAGCTCATGCATGTTAGACAGACATACTGTAAGATGGCATAGGATCGCATTAAAATTAGATAGATAAGTATATGAGTATAAGTGATATCAGATCTCAAAGGAGGTAGGATGGGTTAGAGAGGGCTTGCTAAAGAAGCTTTGGGTTATAAGTAGAATTTGGAAAGGCAAAAATTAATGAAACACCCATTCAGGGATGGAAAAAAAATTTTTTTTCTTTTTTAACACCCAAAACATTTTGTATTGGGGTATAGCTGATTAACAATGCTGTGTTAGTTTCAGGTGAACAATGAAGGGACTCAGCCATACACATATATGTATCCATTCTCTCCTAAACGCCATTCCCATCCAGGCTGGCACATACCACCGAGCAGTTCCATGTGCTATACAATAGATCTTTGTTGGTTATCAATTTTCAATATAGCAGTGTATACATGACCTTTCCTAAGTCCCTAACTATCAGGGATGGGAAATATTTTGAACACTAGTTTGCCATTAGAACAGACCCTAACCTCTTTACAAGACAATGAGAGAGCAGAATAGGGATTTATGTTAGGGAGAGGGTAGTAAGCATTGACTCTATCTAATCTTTATGAGATAATCATCATTCATTTTGCGACAGTAAACCTTAGGGTAACGGGGGTTAAAATATCTATTTGCAACATAAAAATGCCAAAATGTGAAGGGACATGCTTCTTGTCACACTGTAGGATGTTAAGATAGGATTCAATTGTCCAGTTTTCTGTCTCATTCATTTTAAACAGAAAGCCTTACTATGACTCTTCCAATACTTTATAACTTCAAAAACTTGTGACTAGCCTTACATGTAATTGCAAATGAAAACCAGAGACAACAAAACAGGATATTAATTTCTCATCTAATTAAAAGATGTCATAAAGTATAAAATGCTTCATCTTGTCTTACAATTATGCAAGTTGAAAAAGTACTTTCCAGTCCACACTTTCTTTAGATTCCTACAACAAATCTTTCAATAGCAACCAAGGTTTATAGGTAGCTGCTTTCTATTGTAATAACCTATCTAAAAAGTTATATTTCACTGTATGTAATGGAAGAATGTATTTTAAGTGGCTATTTATAAATTACAATTGCACTAAATCATCAGGCAATAGTACTTGTTGAGAAAGCTAGTAATTGAATGTTATTACCCAATTGTTTATGACCTTATCATTTTTCAGAGTCTCTCAGAAACCAATTTTGTACAATGAGCTATTGGTGTAAGTAGACAGTTAGAAATTCTCATAAGCTGAAATCTACTTCTCCCAGCTATAAATTCTTTGTCTAGTAAATACAAGCTCATCTTGTGCTCATAAAATAGGGCACTACACTTCTTTTCTGCTATTTTAGTACATCTTGAATGTGTTTCCTTTCTAACTGAAAGAAGAATTGAGCTCATAAATTCTCCCTGAACTCCTAAGAGCCACAGTAAGCACTGCCTACCAAGAATCTATTCCAGTAGATAGGCCTGGGATCAATATTGGTCGTGACATTAAATAAATGGGTCTGATCTTCCCTTTTCAACACTCAAGGCTATAAGTAATCTGATCTCAAAGAAACACAGCCGGAAAAGTAGGCATGGGGGTGGGGAACCCAGCCTTATGTCTTATGCCAGAAAACAGACTAATTGTCTTTTGAAGTGTCTATTTCTAGGTCAGACAGCAAAGGGGAATGGAGTCTCCCAAATTCACTTTAAATGTAGCTAGAACATGAGGGCTGCCTAGTTGTTTTTTTTTAATCACAGGTTGTGAAGTACACATGGGTCTGCTAAGGGGGCACATAGGGTTAAATCCATCTCTCATTTGGCTTGCTAGTTTGTGTGCCTACATGAGAATATATCTGCTTGGATGAAGGGGTATCGTTTCCTTATTCACACAGCTGCTCTTGTGCGGATGGGCTGTGGCCCTACTAAAGACTGTCCCCTTGGCCCCCAAAGCGAATGTATTAACCATACCTGGGGAATCTTGTGTGTGTGTGTGTGAATATGTTCAATTGTGTCTAACACTGTGACCCCATGGACTGTAGTCCACTAGGCTCCTCTGTCCACAGGATTCTCCAAGCAAGAATCTATGGAGTGGATTGCTATTTCCTTCTCCAGGGGATCTTCCTGACCCAGGAAGTAATAAATGTAATAAATGTCTTCACCTGGCTTATTCTAGTTAAACACGTGCCTTGCTTTCTCTGTGTGAAGCCATCTTAAGGAGAAATTCTCAACATATGTTGAAGACAACTTTCAACTCTCTTCAACAACAAAGAAAAAAAAACATATTCCAGCTTCATAAAAATTTGCAGTTTATGTTAATCCTCCACTTGCTATGAAATTGAAAAAAATATTTAGTTTCAAGACAAAACATAATGTTACTAGTTTCTTACATGGATCCTTCTGTTCAGTTCAGTTCAGAGACTGCAGCACCCCAGGCTTCCTTGTCCATCTCCAACTCCCGCAGCTTGGCTCAAATTCATGTCCATCAAGTCAGTGATGCCATCCAACCATCTCATCCTCTGTCATCCCCTTCTCCTCCCACCTTCAATCTTTCCCAGCATCAGGATCTTTTCAAATGAGTCAGTTCTTCGCATGAGGTGGCCAAAGTATTGGAGTTTCAGCTTCAGCATCAGTCCTTCCAATGAACACCCAGGACTGATCTCCTTTAGGATGAACTGGTTTGATCTCCTTGCTATCCAAGGGAATCTCAAGAATCTTCTCAATACCACAGTTCAAAAGCATCAATTCTTCAGCACTCAGCTTTCTTTATGGTCCATCTCTCACATCCATACATGACTATTGGAAAAACCATAGCTTTGACTAGACAGACTTTTGTCAGCAAAATAATGTTTCTGCTTTTGAATATCCCATCTAGGTTTGTTATAGCTTTTTTTCCAAGGAGCAAGCGTCTTTTAATTCCATGGCTGCAGTCACCATCTGCAGTGATTTTGGAGCCCCCCAAAATAAAGTCAGTCACTGTTTCCATTGTTTCCCCATCTGCTTGACATGGATCCTTGTTACCTGATGAATAGTTTTAGGTGGCACTAGTGGTAAAGAACCCGCCTGCCAATGCAGGAGACAAAGGAGCCATGGGTTCAATTCCTGGGTTAAGAAGATGCCCTGGAGTAGGGCATGGCAACCCACTCCAGCATTCTTGCCTGGAGAATCCCCTGGACAGAGAAGCCCGATGGGCTACAGTCCATGGGGTCACGACTGAAGCAACTTAGCAGGCATTGAAACAGTTCTACGGTATGATTCCTAGTGACACTTTGTCATTCCATAGTTGACATTTTTATTCAGACTCAGAAGGTATTATTTTATCTTCATTGCCTTTCTTTATTTAAAAAAAATATTTCTTTGTTTATCTGGCCATGCCAGGTCTTAGTTATGGGATGCAGGATCTTCGATCTTCTTTGGGGCAGTTGGGATCTTAGTTGAGGCATGTGGAATCTAGTTCCCTGACCAGGGTCCTCTGCATTGGGAGCTCAGAGTCTTAACCACTGGACCAGCAGGGAAATCCCCAGAGACTCTTTAGAGTGTCCACTATTCTATGAGGGGCTTCCCAGGTGGCTCAGTGGTAAAGAATCCGCCTGCCAACGCAAGAGACTCAGAAGATGCAGTTCTGGTTCCTGAGTCAGGAAGATCCCCCTGGAGAAGGAAATGGCAACCCATTCCAGTATTCTTGCCTGGAGAATCCCATGGACAGAGAAGCTTGACGGGCTACAGTCCATGGGGTCGCAAAGAGTCAGACACGACTGAGCACTCACACACTCTTCTGTTACTGTTACTCATAAGCTCTTTGGTTGTCTGGCCTTGGGCTGATGAATGAGGGAATCATGTAAGATTCCTCCACCATCAACACCCTTAAACTGCCCTTGTGTGACTCTGCTACTCACTCTAGTTTATTTACTGCTTCATTTTTACTGCATAGGTACTTCATTCTCCATCTTTCCACTTCCCCTTTTCTGGCACAATATGAATCCTTTCCCCTGATATTAGGAGTATCTTAACATCCTTGAGTGTGAGGATCTTGTTGATCAAGTGTTCCTATTTTGTGAGTAGAAGAGTAAGTAAACAGTGGGGAACCAAACAGGCCCAAACACAGCAAATTCCCACCCACTCTTTCTGGAATATGCCCTTAGATTGTCTCTTGTGTCTTGGCTCAGACCAGTCCATCTAACTAGATGAGTTTTCCAATTTTGTTGTCCTCTTAAAATCAAACTTACTCTAATATTCAAGTCAAAGGCTGATTCTTTCTTAAAGTATTTCCTGAAATATGGTATTTTATTTCCTCTCAGTATACATCTTTTTAAAAACTTTTAATTTAACATTGGAGTATAGCCCATTAACAATGTTGTGATAGTTTTAGGTGGACAGCAAAGGGATTCAGCCTTACATATACTTGTATCCGTTCTCCCCCAGACTCCCCTCCCATCCAGGCTACCACATAACATGAAGCAGAGTTCCCTATGCTATACAGTAGAACCTTGTTCGTTATCCATTTTAAAAGCACACATCTTTTTAAAATAAATATTTTTATTTTTATTTATTTGTATGCATGTGTGCTCAGTTGTGTTCAACTCTGTGACCCCATGAAGTTAGGCTGAGCCTGGTCTTAGTTACAGCATGTGGGGTCTTTGCAGCAGGTAGGATCTAGTCCCCTGACCAGGGACTGAATCCCAGTCCCCTGCATTGAGAGCATAGTCTTTTTTTTAATATAAAAAAATATATATATGTATATGTATGTATGTATGTATGTATGTGGGTGGGTGTGTCTACAGGAATCCCAGAAATAAAACTTTCTTCTAGGCTCAGTGACTTAGCAGCAAGAGAAATAAAATGGCTATCCAATTCCAAGAAGGACCGTTCTGGGTCACCCGCTCATGAATACTTCTGCTGGAGCCTCACGCTCCGGACCCAAAGGAGAGTACAGAGTCTTAACTGCTGGACCACCAGGGAAGTCCCCTTTTAGAGTACATCTTACAGATTTAGAAGCAATCTGAGGCAGAATGAGAGCACAGAAGGCCAGATAGATGGGAGCCAGGATGCCAGTTCTCAGACAGCAAGTAGGGGTCTAAATGTTGGGGAGATGCACAGACTACCTCCAGCAAGTTAAAGCTAAGAATGTGGAGCAAGTGATAAAGTGGGTCAGGATCCTCTGAAGCCAAAATGTTGGAGATTTTTTTTTTTAAGTTCATATCTAGCTTTTGACGAAATGTTCTTGCTTCCTGAAGAGTTGGTGTTTGTGAGCAGTTCCAGAATTTTCAGTTCTTTGTTCTTCTAATATTCATCACACTGTACCTGGTACCCTGAAAGCGCTCATCTCCCTTACTAGTCTATAAGTCTCCTGAGGCCTGACACTACCTTGCTCATCTCACCCCCATTGTCTAGTGAGTGCTGTTTGCAAAGGGATGTCAACAAATATCTCTTGAGTTGTAGTTTTAAAGATGAATTGAATTTGTGGAAACTACTGTGAATTTAATTTTACACATGTTGAGAGTACAGACTTGCAGGGCATTCAGAGGGAATATCGGCAATCAGCTAAAATCAAAAGACTTGAGATCTGGAGGGAGTGGATGGATGGACAGACATATTTGGATGCTTTCCACATATGGATGAAAACCTCAGAAGTGTGTGTAGAGGTAAAAGAGCTCTAAGTTGAAAACTGAATAGAGGGGGAATACAAATATTATTTATTAAGGCAACATTTACCAATAATCTATTTTAAAATTATTTTTAAAATTTTAAAATTATTTTTAAAATTTTAACATTTATTTATTTTTGGCCATGTCGTATAGCTTAGTTCCCTAAACAGGGATGGAACCCAAGCCCCCTCCAATGGAAGCTCGGAATCCTAACCACTGGACCACCAGGGAATTCCTTTACTAATAATTTAGTGTGTTCCAAGCATATAAATAGGTATGATTATAGGAATATACTTAATGGAATAAGATAGTCTCTACCATCAAGGATCTTCAGTCCTTCAGTGGTAGCAATAGACTAATGAAGAGATGACTGTAAATATATTAATATTTAAATATTGTAAATATATTAATATTATATATATTAATAATATGTAAGAAAGTGGGTGTGACTAACAGTGATTTAAAAAATGCTTTTAAAAATTAACACAATAGGGTATTTTTTTTTTTTTTGGTTGTAATGAGATCACTGAGCATCTTAGAAAATTCTGCTTCAGAGCAGAAGTGAGGCAAATCTGCAATAACATTTGTCCTAGTGGCGACCTAAAAATATATGTGCATTTTAATAAATTCTACATTGTTATTATTAAAGAAGAAAAAAAGGAGAAGAGTATGACAGAAGATGAGATTGTTGGATGGCATGACCAATTCAATGGACATGAGTCTGAATAAACCCCGGGAGATAGCAAAGGACAGAGAAGCCTGGTGGCCTGGTGTGCTGCAGTCCGTGGGGTCTCGAAGAGTTGGACTCCCCTGAGCGACCAAACAACATTATTATGTGCAATACCTCTTAAGAAAATTTACATAGCTCCACGTTTGTTTCACTTCCAAAGATACTGTTTTTTTCCACTAAATGTGATGATCTGAATAATCTAAATGTTTTAGTTGATCTTCATTTATAAACATGGGATTTTAATGACCATATTAGTCCAAACCATAAGGTTCTGGAATCCTACATGAGTGAATTGTTTGGAGAAAGATGAAAGAGTGGTGGTAAAAAAAAAAAGTGTAATGAGCTTACTCTCATGGCCCCATTTTATTCTGTTCATAGTAAAGTACTTTTTAGCTTCAATTTATTTTTAGACATCTAGAGAAGATAAGGCGACTGTCAAATTTGAAGACTTGAACCAACATTGATGGCCCATTTTGAACACTGAAGTTTTGTTCCAGTCTTTCTTGTGCCACTGCTGGTCGCTTATAGTTGCACGTTGTTTAAACTATAAAGGAAGTTCTTCATTTCAGCTAAAACAAATTCTACAGCCTCTCACCAGGAAAAGAAAGTTGCCTCTCCCATAAATTATCAAGTATTTAGAAAGGTGTGGAGCCCACATGCAAAAAAGGGTTGCAACCTATTGAGAAAAATACAATGAGCCAGTTACAAAGACTTCATACCTGCCAGGTGGTGCTCAGAAATTATGCATCACTGTGTATGTAAAAGTACATAGCAGAGACTGGCACACCACATACGCTTTGCTGCACGTGATAATTGAAGTCTCAATTGTTTTATTTTTTAGTGTATAACTGGAAAAGATTCTGTTGGCAGATATCATTAATCAGTGGTTATTTATGTATTGATAAATCAGTTCCCTGGGTGGTTTCCCTGGTGGCTCAGAGGTTAAAGCGTCTGCCTGCAATGCAGGAGACCTGGATTAGGAAGATCCCCTGGAGAAGGAAACGGCAACCCACTCCAGTATTCTTGCCCGGAGAATCCCATGGACGGAGGAGTCTGGTGGGCTACAGTCCACGGGGTCGCAGAGTTGGACACTACTGAGCGACTTCACTTTCACTTTCAAATCAGTTCTAGATAGAAGTGAGAGGATTATCCATGAGGTCTTAATGTCAATAGCTTTAGAGGATCTGAAACCAGTGACTTTCTTAAGGGTGAAGGGAAAAATTAGGCTGTTTATTTTTGTTAGGCTTCTTGATCTGGATTTCTGGTCTGGGTAAAATTAATAGCAAGAGGTCTGTTTTCATCTCCTTATTGATTGGTATTCACTATTTTCTTAAAATGCATTTAAAAATATTAAACACAAAATTAAAATATATTATCTGTAATATAACTAAGATTTTGATGCTTTCTCTCAAATATGTTATAAATGATTAGCACATGAGTTGACAAATAGTTGGGAATTATTGGCAGCATTTCTTTTTTCTTTATTTTTCTTGACTTAAAACAACAGAAATTTATTCTCTCATAGTTCTGGAGGCTGGAAGTCTGAAACCAGCATCACTAGGCTGAAATCAAGGTGTTGGCACAGCTGTGCCCACTCCAAGAGCTTTAAGGGAGAATCTATTCCTTGCCTCGTTCATCTTCTAGAGGACACCTGCACTCCTTGGCTTGTGATCCCTTCCTCCATTTTCAAAGCCAGCTGGGCAGCATCTGCATCAGTGATTACGTTGCTTTCTTCTCCCCGTTTGTGGAATCTTCCTTAGTCTTCCTCTTACAAGGACGCTTGTAGTGGCATTCAGGATGCATCCAGACAAACTCGCATAATCTTCTGTGTTGAGATCCCTAAATTAATCACTCCTGGAGAGTCTCTTTAGTAACATTTGTGGGGTCCAAGAATTAGGATGTGGAGATCTTTGGGCACCAGTGTTCAGCCCATCACATGCACCACTTACTAGTTGTGTATCTGTGGGCAAGCTTCCTCCCCTCTCTGTGCCTCTGGAGCCTCGTGTTTTTTTTTTTTTAAGTTTAAATTTATTTATTTATTTAAATTTATTTCTTTTTAAATGGAAGATAATTGCTTTACAATGTTGTGTTGGTTTCTGCATTATATCAACATGAATCAATCATAGGTATACATATGTCCCCTCCCTCTTGAACCTCCCTCCCACCTTCCACCCCATCCTTCCCCTCTAGGGTTTCCTGGTGGCTCTCCAGTAAAGAATTCACCCACCAATGCAGAAGACATGGGCTCAATCCCTGGTAGATTCTCATTTTTAGAATGGAGATAATAATAGTACTTATGTTATGGTTCCACGGATTACATATGAAGTGTTGAACACATGGCCTGGCATGGAGTAGGTACTCAACAAATGATAGTTATTATGATCTTATCATCATTATCATTATTATGCCTTTTAAATGTGCCAGGCACATACTAAGTGTTGCAAATCCAAGGGTGAAAAGACACAGTTCTTGTCCTCAGAAGGTTATAATAACCTGAAGACAGAGTACATCATGAGAAACGCTGGACTGGAAGAAGAACAAGCTGGAATCAAGATTGCCGGGAGAAATATCCTTAACCTCAGATATGCAGATGACACCACCCTTATGGCAGACAGTGAAGAGGAACTAAAAAGCCTCTTGATGAAAGTGAAAGAGGAGAGTGAAAAAGTTGGCTTAAAGCTCAACATTCAGAAAACTAAGATCAAGGCATCTGGTCCCATCACTTCATGGGAAATAGATGGGGAAACTGGAAATAGTGACAGATTATTCTGGGGGGCTCCAAAATCACAGCAGATGGTGATTGCAGCCATGAAATTAAAAGACGCGTACTCCTTGGAAGGAAAGTTATGACCAACACGGATAGCATATTAAAAAGCAGAGACATTACTTGCCAACAAAGGTCCGTATGGTCAAGGCTATGGTTTTTCCAGTGGTCATGTATGGATGTGAGAGTTGGACTGTGAAGAAAGCTGAGTGCCGAAAAATTGATGCTTTTGAACTGTGGTGTTGGAGAAGACTCTTGGGAGTCCCTTGGACTGCAAGGAGATCCAACCAGTCCATCCTAAAGGAGATCATTCTAAAGGAGTTCATTGGAAGGACTGATGCTGAAGCTGAAACTCCAATACTTTGGCCACCTCATGCAAAGAGTTGACTCATTGGAAAAGTCCCTGATGCTGGGAGGGATTGGGGGCAGGAGGAGAAGGGGGTGACAGAGGATGAGATGGCTGGATGGCATCACTGATTGATGGACATGAATTTGCATAAACTCTGGGAGTTTGGTGATGGACAGGGAGGCCTGGCATGCTGTGATTCATGGGGTCGAAAAGAGTTGGACACGACTGAGCAACTGAACCTGAAGACACACAGGTGTAAACAATGTACCTTCAAATTGCGTCGGCTGCCTGCATTTCTTAATGGGAATTTCACTAACTCCATTTTATTTTAGTTTAAATAGTAAGCACCTCGCATGATCATTTTTCAAAAAAAAAAATTATTTGGCTATGTTGAGTCTTAGTTGTGTCTCGTGGGCTCAGTAGTTGTGGCACGCAGGTTTACTTGACCCACAGCATATGGGATCTTAATTCTCTGACCAGGGATCAAACCCAGGTCTCCTGCGTTGGAAGGTGGATTCTTAACTACTGGACCACCAGAGATGTCTCTTTAGCATGATATTTTAATCAGGAATAAATAATAGGCCTCATGACTTCACAACTATATGTCAATTAATTTGATGCTCATAAGCGAGGTTAATAGTAAGATAAAGCAAATTCAGATATTCATTAAGTAAGGGACTCATTTAACAAATCAAACGACCCCTCTTCACTGGGTATTATTCTGGGTGGTGGGAGTTGAGCTGAGGAAGGGTTGGGAATCTTACTCAATTTTCAGGTCAATAAGCAAGCCTGTTATTGTGTCTGGATGCTGGCAGGAAATATGAGACTGGGGTCAAAGATGAAGGACTTTATTACTGAGGGCACAGCAGGCAATATGAGCTTCCTCTTTGCTTGTGTCAGTTTCTGACACCCCCCAGTTTCCACAGGATAACTCAGGTGGGCCTACGTGGATGCCTCCACACGTGTTGGGTTGCATTACAGGAGAGGAACACAGTGCTTAGAGAATCCATCAGTTTCAGAGAGAACAAGTTGTTCTTTGTCTGAGGGGAGTTGTTACCTCTTCCCTCCCAAGTTGCTGTTGCTATTTGGTCTGCTAAGTTGTGTCTGACTGCTTGCGACTCCCTGGACTATAGCCCTCCAGGCTCCTCTGTCCATGGGATTTTCCAGGAAAGAATACTGTAGTGGGTTGCCATTTTCTTCTCCAGGGGATCTTTCTGACTCAGGGATCAAACCCACATCTCCTGCTTGGCAGGCGGATTCTTTGCCACTGAGCCACTTGGGAAGCCCTTCCCTCCCAAGTTGCTTACTACACATATAACCCTGAGAAATGGCCCAGGTAAGACCAGTGGAGGCCTTGTGTTCTTGGCATACTTAGCAAGACTCTGATGGGACTCTTAGGACCCATTAGCCAATTTCCTCTCCCAACAGATCCCTAGATCTTTGTCCCTACAGATGGCAAATATATAATCTATTGTTAGACTTCTTACTGGCTTAAAGGATTTCATCCTTGCCTGTTTTATTCTTTCTGAATTACTGTCAACATTGCTTTGAAGCTTGCACTGGCCTTTTCCTCATATTTGCTTTTAATTCTCACTATTACTTCATCTTCCATTGCTATTTACATTTCCCCTGTTAAGTCTCATGCATGAGTCTGATACTGCCTATATCCTAGGAGTCACATTGCTATCATAAACACTGGACTGAGTTCCTCAAGACGTTTTCAAGCAGTTTCCTCAAAGCCTCACTATCCATTCAGGGTGTTTCTCTGGCTTAAAGCAATTGTCACATTTAGGCCTGGAGACAGGTCAGTCAGACTTTTGTCAAGGCAGTTATTTAGGCTGGGTCTCTCTGAGTTGGGTCTCAAGACTCTGGCCTTTGTGTCTGCTATGGCTAGCTGAAAGTGAAAGTGAAAGTCACTCAGTCTTGTCCAACTCTTTGCATCCCCATGGACTGTAGCCTGCCAGGCTCCTCTGTCCATGGATTATTCTCCAGGCCAGAATACCGGAATGGGTAGCTCTTACCTTCTCCAGGAGATATTCCCAATCCAGGGATCAAACCCAGGTCTCCTGCATGGAGACAACTATCTACTCGCGTGCATGCTAAGTTGCTTTAGTCGTGTCTTACACTTTGCGACCCTATAAACAATAGCCTGCCAGGCTCCTCTGTCCATGGAATTCTCCAGACAAGAATACTGGAGTGGGTTGCCATGCCCTCCTCCAGGGGATCTTCCCAGCCTAGGGATCGAACCCACATCTCTTAAGTCTCGTGTATTAGCAAATGGGTCCTTGACCACTATCGTCACCTGGGGAGCCCTGTAACTATGTGGTTAGACTTGTGCTGTATATTTAAATCAGCAATAGTTAGTTTATATGTGTGACTTTGTACATCAGTATATTACTCATGGTTTAAGGATGGTTATGCATTGCAAGTATATCTATGTATATCTATGTATTTCCACACACATATATGACTGAAATAGCTAATTTACAGTATATTAGCTCCAAGGTACTATCATGATTTTAGAAAACTGAAGCAGTAATTTCCTTAACAGTTCTATTATGTCATATAAATATATACATTTGGTGTGGGAAAGAAAAAAATTTTGGACAAGCAAAAGATTGTGTATGAGAAAGATAGAATATTTGAAAGAGACTTAAATTCTATGACTAAATGAGAGAAGGAAATGACATTTCAAATACAATGCCCTTGTCAGGATTTGCTAGAAAAAAATTCATGTCACTGACAAGCCAAAGAAGGAGGCATTTGTATGCTACTGACGGTTGGTACAATGTGTATGTGGAAGTAAATTTAAGCGTGGGGGAAAAAAGGAAAAAGACAACTGAAAGAAAATAGAACATAGAGAAAAAACAATTGAAACAAATGTTTAGCCATATGTGATGGACAGCAAGGAGATCAAATCAGTCAGTCCTATAGGAGATCAACCCGAATATTCATTGGAAGGACTGATGCTGAAGCTGAAGCTCCAATATTTTGGCCACATGATTTAAAAAGCCAACTCATTGGAAAAGACCCTGATGCTGGGAAAGATTGAGGGCAGGAGGAAAAGGGGGCGACAGAGGATGAAATGGTTGCATGGCATCACAGACTCAATGGACATGAGTTTGAGCAAACTCTGGGAGATAATAAGGACAGGGAAGCCTGGTGTGTGAAAGTCCTAAAGAATTGGACACGACTTAGTGACAGAACAACAAACAGTTCTTAAATATAATTGTCTAAGATTCTCAGTGATGGATCTGTGCTGACATGCTGTCTGAGATTTCAGACCAAGTACTCAGGTTCACTTTGGGTTAAAATCTTTACCCTAGACTTGAACCAACAGCTCACCTCCATCAGGGCAACTCATCTATTAGCATCATGGAATATGAGAGTGTAAGTTGATCAGGAAGAAATCCTGGTTTCAGGATAAAATGGCAAAGATATAAAGCACCCATGGAGATGATGCTGTAGTCAGCATTGAAAACGTTGGCTGAATAGATGGCTTGGACACAAAGTTTCATGCAAAGAATCCGGATAAATGCTGTTAGGAGTTAACTAAATCAAAGACATCTAAAAATGTTTCATGAACATTAGTTGCAGCATGGCAATTAATTTATTATAATACCACCCACAGATGCCCAGGTTCTTAAGACATTGTTCCTTTTGGGAAGTTGTGGGGGAAATGAACCCCCCCTAGGATTTATGTGACTCTACAGCTTGCAGTGAGGTAGGCTTTGAATCAGTGGTAGGAAGAACTTCCTCCCAGAATCCAGAGGAATTCAAGAAGGATCAGAGGACTATGAGTCATGTTTGGCAGATACCAAACAGTGCTGCTGGGGAGATGGGTTTTGGAGGCCAAAGCATTAAGGAGATTAAGTGAGAGTCTACATATTCCAGCATTGGGGATTATTTGGCTAACATACACTGAGCTCAAGCAAGCTTTTCATAAATATCTGATGGATGAACTCATTGTTTCAATACTTTCTAAGTATTTTGAATCCCTTGTGAACTATGGAAACTAAAACTGGATTTGGTATGTTAATGTCATTACTATTTATGTTTTGTAACCCTGAGCAAACCAGTGAGTAACTTTTGTTGGTAAGACATCAGACTCTTTTCTAATTGATAGGGATAAAAGAAACATGAGAAATGACCCTGTCATTAAAGGCTTATACTTTGGGAGACAAGACATACCCGGGAAGGGAGAACTACTAAAGCAAGAAAGTACCAGATTAGTTGTGACTACATTTGTTTCCTCACTCTTTCCAGAGACTTGAAAGGCAAAGCTTTAGCCCTTTGAACTAGTTTTTCTTTTTCTTTATGGCTCTTCTCCCATCCATTTACCAATCTCAACCCCATTGAGAGTTGGAAAATTTAGATCATTTGTGAGTTCCTACCATAATTTAATGTGAGAAACAGTACAGGCGGTAATTGCGGAGGGTGGCAGTTACTGGGCCCTTTGCAGAAAGCATGAGTGTGCTCAGCCACTCAGTCGTGTCCTACTCCTTGTGACCCCATGGCCTGTAGCCCACCAGCCTCTGTCCATGGAATTTTCCAGGCAAGAATATTGGAGTGGGTTGCCATTTCCTGCTCCAGGGGGTTTTCCATCCCGGGGACCCAACTCGCATCTCTTGCGTCTACTGCATTGGTGGGTGGGTCTTTCCCACTAGCGCCACCTGGGAAATGTTCACAAGAGTGAAAGGTGAAAAGAAAGTGAAGTCGCTCAGTCGTGCCCGACTCTTTGTGACACTGTCGACTGTAGCCCACCAGGCTCCTCCGTCCATGGGATTCTCCAGGCAAGAATACTGGAGTGGGTTGCCATTTCCTTCTCCAGGGGATCTTCCCGACCCAAGGATCGAACCGAGGTCTCCTGCATTGCGGGCATACGCTTTAACCACTGAGCCACCAGTGAAGCCCACTCTCACTCTTAGTAGAGTGAGACTCAGATAATTGGAAATTTGGGGTATGGAAATTGCAGGAGGGAGGAAGAGTCTGAAGGGGCCACCTTTGAGGAATGAATGAATATACCTGTTTTACTGAAATGGGTAGGACAGGATATTCTGGGAGAGAAAAAGAAATCTTGGAGAGAGATGGGGCAGTATGCACACATTGTAAAAGTTCTTTAATAGGGACTAATGTAACCTATAAGTAATGAAACGTCAATGCAGGTTTGTACATATGTGTGTAATTTATACAAAATAGGATTTAAGAAACATTCTAGACAGATGCATAGTATGGATTGAAGACTTGAGGATATAAGAGGTAGACAAGCTATCCAGTGGCTTTAAAAGGGCTAGAAATAACAGAATTAATTATCTTATAATATGAGAGTGTGTATATGTGTGTGTTGCATGGAGGGTGAGGAAGTTTGACATCGAGTTCTCCTTAGGTCACAGGCTAATTAATAGCAGAGGCAGACTAGAAACCAAGTATCCCTCCTCACAATTTAGGACTATGTCCACTGTATCATGGTTAGGCATCTATTGCAACATCCAGAGCTAACAAATGAAGGCCTGAACTGGATACTGCCACTTGAAATTGAGATGAAAAGGACATTTGAGAAGAAGTGTAAAGTAAGAAACAATGGAGACGTGATTGGTGGCTGGACAGGGTATTTGTTTCCTCTTGCTGCTCTAACAAATTACCCCAGACTTGAGGGTTTAGAACAACACAGATATGTTATCTTGCCATCCTGGAAGGTCAGAAGTCTGCAATGGGTTCTGCTGGACTAAAATCAAGGTGTTGGCCAGCTACATTCCTTCTGGAAGCTCTAGGGGAGGATCTGTTTATCTTTTCCAGCTTCTAGACATTGCCCGCCTTTCTTGGCTCATGGTCCCTTTCTATCTTCAAAGCCAGGAAAGCCTGTTAAACCTTTCTGAAGGCCCATCACTCTAACACTGTCTCTTCTATGTCCATCTTCCACACTTAAAGGACTCCTGTATTACTCTGGGTTTCCCAGATAACTCAGCTGGTAAAGAATTCATCTGCAATGTAGGAGACACTGGTTCGATTCCTGGGTCAGGAAGATCTTCTGGAAAAAGGATAGGCTACCCCCTCAAGTATTCTTGGGCTTCTCCGGTGGTTCAGATGGTAAAGAGTCCACCTGCAATGCAGGAGACCTGGGTTTGATCCCTGGGTTGGGAAGATCTCCTGGAGGAGGGCATGGCAATCCATTTCAGTGTTCTTGCCTGGAGAATCCCCATGGACAGAGGAGCATGGCAGGCTACAGTCCATGGGGTTGCAAATAGTTGGGCGTGACTGAACAACTAAGCAAGCAAGCAATTACTCTGGGTTCACCCATATACACTGGGATAATCTCCTTATTTTGCAGACAGTTGATTAACAACCTTAATTCCATTTCCAACTTCTGGTTTCCCCTTGCCATGTAACATAACATAGTCACAGTTTTCAGAGGTTAGGTCATGAACTTCTTTGAGGGTGGGGGAGGGAGGTGCCATCATTCTGCTTACCATAGATAGAGTGCATGTATGCTGCCTCACTTCATTTCTGTCTGACTCTTTGTGGCCCTGTGGACTGAAGCCCACCAGGCTCCTCTGTCCATGGGAGTCTCTGGGCAAGAACACTGGAGTGGGTTGCCATGGTCTCCTTCAGGGGATCTTCCCGACCCAGGGATTGAACCTGCATCTCTTACGTTTCCTTCCTTGGCAGGTGGGTTCTTTACCACCCGGGAAGCCCAGTAGATAATGGGGCACCTGGAGAGGTAGATTATATGAAGGTAAAAAATCAAGGATAATTCCAAGCTTTTGAATCTGGGACACTGTAAAGACAATGATACCAAGGACAGAAATAGGAAAGTTGAGAGGGAAAACTGACATGTGGGCAAATCATCTTGAGAAATGTTGAACTTCAATTAATGATGCTATTTTCAGAGGAAATTTCCGAACAGGCGATTATCAAGAACTCAGGGTCAGAAAAGCTATTTGACGAGTGCTAATTACCACCTTGGTAAGATCTATTCCATGTTGTTAATTTTTCTCTTTGTGTATTTCAGTGTATTCAATAATTTTTACTATAAATACTTGTGTATATGGATGTTTTGTTATGCACCATAGAAACTCATATTACAATTAATATGTCTTACTATTTCAGAATTTATTTTGCCTCCAAAATAACTTTTCCATATACAATAGTTATATACTTCCATATATACATAGTTTTATATTTTAAAAAATCTGAAGGCAAAGCTTTCTCATAGCATCAGTGTGTTAATGGAGTTCAGATGAAAATTCTTTTACATAGTAGGTATAATATTCAATATCCAGAGGCAGCTTCCTTTGCAAGCCAAAATCATAGCAGCTGGTCATGATTCAAAATATTTTCAGGTAGTTGTACAGATTGCTAACAGGTACCACTGTGAATTATTCCAAATAACATTCCAAAATCAATGCCAACATCTTATCATTTTGAGAAATTTATTTCCTAGAGTATTTTGCTTCACAAGTTTATTCTGTAATTTTCCAAAGCACTGCTGATAGGGTAGCAAAACATAGCCAGAGAGCAAGATTTATATGTTACAGTAATTAAAACAGCGTTGTACTAACACAGCGAAGGATAAATAGACCAAGGAGAAAGAATCAATAATCCAGAAATGGCCAAAAATCTATACAGGGAACTTGAGGTATAACAGTTATTAGTCAGTTGAAGAAAGGGTTCTGGGATACATGGTATTAAAGGGAAAAAAAATATTTTTCTACTTCACACAATAAAAAAAATAATTTCAGGTGGATTAAGATTCATATACAAGTAAAATCTTAAAATGTGCAGCAAAAAATGAAGCCAAATTTTTTCATATCTCTGAAAACACCTACCATAAGAACAGATTGTTAAATTTAATGATATAAAAATTGAAAACCTGCATCTGACAAAGGCGTTATTTAAAAACTTAAAAAGCAAACCAAAATTGGGATAGATCTTTGAAATACATATGCTAACTAATATAGTATTACAATCCAAAATACACGAAGAGTTCCTACAAACAAGAGTGAATAAAATAAATAACCCAATAGGAAAATAAGCAATTAATAGGGAAAAAAATGTTACAGAAACAACACCCAAAGGACAGTAGACACAGAGATGCTCAGTCACACCTGAATTCAAGAAAATAGAATTAAAATACAATGAGATATTGAAAAGAAGCAAGAAGAATTACAATCCCAAAGCTGCTAGAATGAAACCTACATCAGAGAAACTTAATCAAAATGAAAATGTAGACGGTTATGTCCCAGATGAAGTGACAAGATAAAACCCCAGAAAAATAACTAAATGAAGTGGAGATAACCTTCCAGAAAAATCATTCAGAATAATGATAGTGAAAATGATTCAGGATCTTGGAAAAAGAATGGAGAAGATGCAAGAAATGTTTACCAAAGATGTAGAAGAACTAAAGAACAAACAGAGATGAACAATACACTTGAAGGAATCAATAGTGGAATAATTGAGGCAGAGAATGGATAAGTGATATGGAAGACAGACGGGTGGAAATCTGCTGCAAAACAAAATATAGAAAAAAGAATGAAAAAAAAAAAAAAAAAACTGAGGACAGCCTAAAAGGCCTCTGGGACAACATTAAACACACCAGCATTTGCATTATAGGGGCCCAGAAGGAGAAGGACCTGAGGAAATATCTAAAGGGATAATAGCTGAAAATACAGTGAGATATTATTTCACCACCATTACACTGAAGTGATTTGAAGTGATTGATAATACTGAGAGATGGCCATGGTGGGAGAAAACAGTATCCTCAAAAACTTCAGCAAGGATGTAAATTGATACAAATGTTTTGGAAATTAGCTTGCACTTTATTTAAACTGGTCATAACTTCTTGCCCAGAAATTTTCAACTTTAAGTATGTATACCTCTAGATAAACTATGGTAAACACATCTATGAAGCATGTTCAAGGATTTTTTTCAAGTTTTTTTTTTTTTTTTGTAGAAGTAAATGTTTGAAAACAGCCTGAATTTTCATCACTAGAACAATGGGTAAATCAATTGTGCTCTTTTAACAAAGTGGAGTACTATATAGAATTTAAGAGGATGATGTAGGTCTGTATGTTTACTGGTCACATTTAAAAACTTTAAATACCAAGCTAAGTGAAAAAAGAAAACTTTGAAAGCTACTTTATTATACCATTTATGTAAAATGTCAAAAGCATTCAAAGTAGATTCATATTTTGTTAATGTATATAAACATAAGTAGTAAAAGGATCAAAATATGCATAGGAATGATGCTCACCAACTTTATGATAGTGGTTATTTCTAGGTAAGGTGGGAAAAGTGAAGACCAAGGATTTCAATTTATTTAATAGCCTTTTGCTTTTTAAAAAAATGTGGTGCAAAAATAGCAAAACAACATATTTAAAACCTTGGAGATAATGGTCTCTACTACATATTCTTTATGCAGTGCGTAGGTTCTTTTATTCTGTGTATTTTCTAACATAATTTGCTGAAACAAAGTTCACATACCATATATATTCACCAACTTAAATCATGCAATTTAATGATTTTTAGTATATTCACAAAGTTGTGCAACTATCACCCTAATCAATTTTTAGAATATTTCTGTCACTCCCAGAAGAAACCATGAACCCATTCGTAGTTACTCCCCATTTCCTCCAAATCCTCTACAGCCCTAGGCAAGCACTAATCTTTTCCGTCTCTATAGATTTGCCTATTTTTGTCATTTCATATCAGTACTTCTTTTCATGGTCAAATAATATTCCATAGTTTGGATATGTCATGTTTTGTTTATGCAAACATCAGTTGATTGAAATTTGGATTGATTCCACTTTTGGTCCATTATGAATAATGTTGCTATGAACATTTGTGTATAAGTTCTTTTGTGGACATATGTTCACATTACCTAGAAGTGGAATAACTAGGTCATATGTTAACTCTATGTGTAGTGTTTTGAGGACCTGTCAAAACTGTTTTCCAAAGAAACTGTGTCGTTTACATTCCCATGAGGGATGTATGAGTATTCTAATTTCTTCACATCCTCACCAACACGTTATTTTTCAGTCCTTTATTTTTACAGCTATACTATTGAGTGTGATGGTTTTAAATTGCATTTTCTTGATGGCTAATGATGTTAGCATGTTCTCATGTGTTCATTGTCTCTATGCCTTTTTGAGTACTTTACAACCAAAAAAGAAATTTGAACCAACCCTTGCAGATGAAATCTTGATATGGAGGTTGATGGCATATAGAGTCAGTTCACATTGGTTTGGGTAAGTGTTGGGGGGAAAAAAATAGCTTAAATATTTTTTCAGGTGTGTATTTGGTGCAAAATCTCCCAGAAGAAGAAGCAAGAACAATATTCAATCAGTGGGAGAGGGAAAGCTGTGAGTAGGGGAGTTAATGTAATTGCAAGAAAAATACAGAAACTTGATTTAACAATTAGAAAGAAGGGGTGTGTAAGAGTGTCAGTATCATTATGAGTTGTAATCCATATTCATTTTTATGCAGTAAAATACTAGCAAAAGAGAACTGGAACACAGCATAACAGAGAGGCTCTCCCTTGGTCATTTAAAATAGAAAGATCATATGCTCTGGGACAGAAATTTCCAGCAAAACAGTCTGTTCCATAAATATATATTAATTTAACAAGCAAGGAAACTCAGCTTGATGCTCTGTGATGACCTAAAGGGGTGAAATGGGGATGAGGAAGGCTGAAGAGGGAGGGGATATATGTATACATATGGCTGATTCACATTGGTGTACGGCAGAAACTAACACAATGTATAAAGCAATTATGTTCCAATAAAAAGAGTATTGATCTCTATTACAAATGTTGTAATTCAAATTCATTTAAAAGTTTAATGAAATTTGATTATTGTGTCAGAAGTCAGATCAATATATTCTACTACTCCATGAATAGGATAACAGTGCCAGAAAAAAAATGACATGGTAGTGAAAGATCTATTCACAAAGAGCTATGAAGTCTTAGTGGGTATAAATTGGGAGAATTAATTAAATCTTTGTGTCCTGATGTACTTTCATTCATTTCAAATACTGTACCTTGTTTAAAGGAAAAGTGTGGTGTTTTTTTTTTTCAGTGATAAAAGAGAATAGAAAAACTGTTCAGTTTTAGTATACCATTCAGTATACTGTTCAGTATAACTGTTCAGTTATAGTATCCTGTCCTTATTTAGACAAGAAAAACAAATTTATATGCTGACTGTGACATTTCCAAAGAAAGTAAACTCATTTTACCTTGAACTATTGTCAAAATTGGGTTTCTCAAGCTCTGTGTGTGTGGCTCAGTGGTAAAGAATTTGCCTGCCATTGTAGGAGATGAGGTTCAAGCCCTTGTCCAGGAAGATCCCCTGAAGAAGGAAATGGCAACTCACTCCAGTATTCTTGCCTGGAAAATCCCATGCGCAGAGGAGTCTGGCAGGCTACAGTCTATTGAACAGGACTTAGCAACTAAACAACAATCTTGCCTAAAGGAAAAGTGTATCTCTTTCTTCAGTGAAAAAGGAGAATAGAAAAACTGTTCATAGAAAATCTACTTAGTGAACACATTAAAAAAAAAAAAAAGAAATACTTCCTTCAGCAGCTATCTTGAAAGCAGCAAATAATATATCTATATGTTATACATTTGGCCATGCTAAGTATTATCAATTTAATTCATGTATTAAATACATGAAAATATCAATAATAACTTCTATGAATATAACTAAGGAAGAAAAAAAATACTGTCAACCTTTTCTTTTTCTGCCCTCCTTACTAATTTCAGTTTCGATTGGATTTATTTGCAAATTAAAGGAAGAGCCAGCCTCCAGTCTACAGGACTTTCACACAAGAAAGGGTACATGCAAATCTCCTAGGACTAAAGCAGTGACTATGGATGAATAAGAGGATTACCGGCCATTCACTCCCTTAACAAATATCACCGTGTCCTGCCCTAGGCCAGGCACCTCAGAAGCACGTGGTGTAAAAAGGAAGTAGATAGGTAAACATAACATAACAATGCAGTGTGATAAAGTCTAGAGCTCAAGTCTCCATGGAGTTTTAAGGGAGAGTAGAGCATACTAAGAAGCTCAATTCTTAGTCCTGAAAGTTTTCTTAGAAAAGATGACTCTTGAATTGGACCCAAAGGAATCAATTTCAGAGACAGAATGAGGGAAGAGTTTGGGGAAATGAATTACACACAGAAGCAGTATCATGTGTCCAAATGCAAAAGAGAGAACAGCACATTTGGACAAGCGCTCATAACTCAGTATGTTTGAATTTAAGGGCCTGTGTGTGGTGGCAGAAGGCTGGTAGGAGAGGAATTAGCAATCGGGCAGCCATAAAAAGTAGCAAAATTGGGTCATTTGTAGAGACATATATGGACTTACAGACTGTCATATTGAGTGAAGTAAGTCAGAAACAGAAAAATACATATCATGTCTTAACACATATGTGTGGAATCTAGAAAAATGGTATAGATGGATTTGCAAAGCAGAAATAGAGATCCAACATATGGACACCAAGGGGGGAAGGGGGTGGTGGTGGGCTGAACTGGGAGATGAAGATTGACATATATATGCTATTGATACTATGTATAAAATAGATAACTAATGAGAACATATAACTTCTGCACCAATCCCAATTTTTGATCCTCTTCTCTTATTAGGCAAACACTTTGACTATGTGCCAGCCGCAGGTCATCAATTTTCACCAAAACTATATCCTATCTCTTTTATTGGGGGACAAAGATCAATTGCTTTCTAGCCCAAGACATGGGAAACTTCTCTCTTCTCACATCTCCCGCTGTCACTGGCTGTCTGATTCTCAATTATGGGTGGGGGTTACTTAGTGGATAGATGATTGACATGGTAAATATATGTTCTCTTCAGGGAATAGGCCATTCCCAACTGCTGCTCTCATGATTGCAAGAGCGTGATCACAAAATTTAGTCTCATCCAAGTACTATAATTAAAATGAAGTTTGATTCTTTCCAAAAATATTTATTTATTTGGCAGTATCTGGTCTTAGTTGCGCTGTGTGGGGTCTTCGCTGCCTCATGTGGGATCTTTCCATTGCAGTGCATGAAATCTCTAGTTGTGGCACACAGGCTTAGTTGTTCTGAGGTATGTGGGATCTTAGTTCCCCAACCTGGGATCGAACTTGCATCCCCTGTACTGGACGGTGGGTTCTTAACCACTGGACCACCAGGGAAGTCCCTGGAGAGTCTATGTGATTCTGATGTGATTCCTAGCTTCTCCTCCCTAAGGAACAAGAGAAACATTGTCAAACATGGTTAAAGAATTATTTCTGTTTTAGTGCAATAGGTAAGAGCTTGGGTTTCCAAGTCAGACTTTAAGACCTGGCTCTGTCACTTATGTGACTTACGTAATTATGACTTACATGTCACTTATGTGACTTCACTAATTTAATTAACTTCTCTAAGACACAAGTTCTTCATCGGTAAATGGGATAAACAATAATACCTACATTGAGGATTGTTCTGAGACTAGAATGAGGTAAAATATATAGAGTTCCAGCACAGTGCCTGGCATGTAATAATCAATAAACAGTAGTGATTATTATTACTGTTATTTATAATTTTGCTTCTTCCTTTTCTACTGATTATTTTGTGTGTTTCACATTATTCCACATTATGATTTTCATAATATAAAAACTTCTAAGCAATAGCAAATAAATTTCATTATGTTGTGCCTCTGCAACTGTTTGGAATGTTTATTATTTCCATTTGTTTTTTTCTAATCATGTTTTCTGAAAAATTTCTGGCTTTAATTGTGACATAGGAAAGCATCTGATACTACTTATTTCAACCTGACAGACTGATTTTTTTTTTTTTATTGTGACTGGATTTCAAAGTGTTACTTTGTCTGAGTATTTAATTTTAAGCCTTTTCTCTCTCAGAGTAAAATGTAGTTCTGTCTCTTAACACAATTTCAGAAATTAATAAGCATTCTATATTTAGTGTGGCTTATCTTCACATTTTTTTTCTCCACTTATACTACGTAACTTATTTGGTAGGTTTTGTGGAAGGTTCTGCAACTATATGCTGCTGGTAAGAAGTCAGGTTCCCTGTCTCAAAGAACTCATGCTTTTCTGCAGAAGATAAACATGAAAAAATAATAGAAATACAATCCTGTAAGTGCAATAATAGAAGTTATGTTTGGTCAAGGCAAAACTGGTAGCATGATACATTTAGCAATAAACCACCTGCAGCAGAGAAAGAGGGACAAAAGAAAGCTTCAAAGAGAGGGTTATGTTTACTCAAGGGCTTGGTGAACAGAGACAGTATAGCTATGAAGAGAAGGAAGGAATAATTTCATTCAAAGGGTGTATGCGTGCCTGTGTGTGAAGGTATTTTATTATTCAGTCGCTCAGTCCTGTCTGACTCTTTGCGACCCCATGGACGGCAGCATGCCAGGTTTCCCTGTCCTTCATTGCCTCCCAGGGTTTGCTCATGTCCATTGAGTCGGTGATGTCATCCAACCATCTCATCCTCTGTCGCCCCCTTCTCCTCCTGCCCTCAATCTTTCCCAGCATCAGTCTTTTCCAATGAGTCGGTTCTTTGCATCAGGTGGCTGAAATAATGAAGGTATGGAGGCATGAAAAAATATGAAGTCTCTTTCAGGAATAAATGAATAGTTTGGGCAATCTGTGGAGGAAAAAATAAGTGAAAGGAAGGCAAAGACCGTGTTTTGGAGGGCTTATTATATTTGAAGAGAAAGACTAGACTCCACTCTAAGCAACGAGGGAAGACATTTTAAGTATGGTAGTCACGTGCTTAGTCGTTTTTAAGGACAATCATCTGGCAGCAGTTCACAGGATGGTTTGGGGTGAAACTGGAAAATTTGACCTGTAAGGAGACCTTTGTAATGATCTAGGAAAGAAATATAGGCCTGAAAGATGTTAGTGGTAATGGGGATGAAAAGGATCTGGCACACATGAGCATGTTTTCTTTTAAGTTATTTTTATTTCGAGGATAATTGCTTTACAACGTTGTGTTCCTTTCTGCTATACAACAAAGTGAATTAGCCATAGTATACAAATATCTTCTCCCTCTTGGACCTCCTACCACCCACCCCTCCAGGTAGAATGAGCATATTTTAAGAAGAAATGAATAGAACCTGCTGAGCTAGTGAATATGAGCGAAGGGGACCAATTGTCAATGATTTGGAAGAAGGACAAGATCTTGTAGGATGTACAGGTAGAAATACTGGCTTACAGGTGTTGTCGTTGGTTAGTCCTCAGTCATGTCCAACTCTGTTGCAACCCCATGGACTGAAGCCTATCAGGCTCCTCTGTCCATGGGATTTTCCAGGCAAGAATATTGGAGTGGGTTGCCATTTCCTTCTCCAGGGGATCTTCCCAACCCAGGAATTGAACCTGTGTCTCTGTGTCTTCTGCATTTCAGGTGGATTCTTCACCATTGAGCCACCAGAGAAGCCCTCATAGGTGTGGAACTTGGTATAGAACTTTGGGTTAGAAGCCAAAATATTAGGTGTTGTGATCAGGAAATGTAGAATTGTAATAGAAAAGTACCAGGAGCAACACTGCAGACATGAGAGTTGCCAGGTAGAAAGAGGAGGTAGACGGTTCTTTTTTTCCCAAGCCTTTTTTTTTGAAGTCAGACCTGCAGAAAAAGTTTTAGAAACAATACAAAGAATTCTTGTACACCCTTCACCCATATTCCCCACTGTTCACATTTTAACTCTTTCACTTTTTCATTCACTCTTTCTCACACCTATGTAAACAAATACATGTATTATTATTTTCTTCTGAAACATTGGAGAGTACATTGCAGACATACAACTCTTCTTTCTCCTAATTATTCACGTATATTTCCTAAAACCAAGGACATTCTCTTCCATACCCACAGGACAGTGATCAAAATCAGGAGATTAACATTAATAGAGCACTACTATCTAGCCTACTGAGGGTTCCCTAGCGGCTCAGTTCGTAAAGGATCCACCTGCAATTCAGGAAACCTGAGTTTGATCCCTGGGGGTTGGGAAGATCCCCTGGAGGAGGAAATGGCAACCTGCTCCAGTATCCTTGCCTGGAGGATTCTATGGACAGAGGAGCCTGGTGGGTTACAGTCCATGAGGTTGCAAAGAGTCAGACACGAATAAGCAACTACCTACAGACCATATTTAAATTTTGCCAACTAAAGAGGAGATAGACTTGTTTTAGACTGTGAAGAAGCTACTGGTCAGGGAAAATGAAACCAGTGAAAAATAGCAATATCATCACAGTTTTCCAGAAAGAAGTGGTCCTCTGATTAATAGTACTAGAAACTCTGAATAGCTTATCCTTGGAAGGAAAGATACTAGCTGTGCAAATACCTCCTTATTTTTTATCCTCTCACTTTATGGCTGTGATTGCTCATGCCTAACCTTGCACATTGCTGTTGAACAATAAGTGACAAACAATATTAACGATGCCTGTAAAACTAGAGAACAGAGAATTTTCTCTGTTCTAAGAACTAAGATCTGTTCTAATTTCTAAGATCTAAGAAATAAAGTGGCACCTTTCTCTATAGCAGTCAAATGATAAATAGAAGAAAGCTCATAAGATTTGTCCTTTACTGTATCATGAAACCTTTCAATTTCTATAAAGTCCAAGCACACCATCCTCATTAAAAAAAAGCTAATTGGAAACTACCTTGGTGTGCCTGACACTGACTTAGCACTATTCTCCCAGTATATAAAAATGACTTTTATATGTTTACCATCAGAAGTTACCTACCAAATTCCATCTAACTCCATATGGAAAAATCCCTGTTCTGGTTCACTTTCTTTTCTTTTTTTTTTTTTTAACTGTTGAAAGATTTTTATTATTCTGGTTTAGACTTGGATTTTCAGCACATTACAAAATAAGCTTTTTTATATATTACATAATCACCCTATGGATAACACAATTAAATTACATAGTACTTTAATTTAAAAGTATAAACTGGAAATTACTTCTACTATCTTCTTAAACTATAGAATTTAACAGTATATAATTGACCCATAACTATAACAGGCATCAACTCATCTTAAAGAAAACACTGAAGCAATCAGACACCTCACAAGTAATTTGCATCTTTACTATCAGGGAATTGAAGTTTCCCTGGTACATATATAGTTGGACTAACATTTATACAACTGAAGAAATTAAGCTTAAATTAGAAATTAATTGAAGCAAACAGCATGCTATTCTTTAAAAACAAATATGTGATTTCAAGAGCATTGGTGAATATGTTAACTGCTTTAACAACTTCTGGTTTAACAAAGATGTTAACATTAATGTTCAGAAAAAAAATCTTTTTGAGTTTTCATTTATAAAGCTCTAAACTTGAGAAAAGTATTTTGCAACTTTATCAAAGAGATCAGCTACATGGAATGCAGATTAACATGACCAATCAGTCATAGCACATCATATTTTTATTTCTATCGGGTACATTTGTTCAACATAAAGAGATCAAGCAGAGAAAATAAATGACAAATACTTCTTCAGACATCATTTGACCCAGCAAGTGTTAGACTCCCCTGGCAAATCACAGTGGCTGTAAATAATAGAGTTAATTGCAAGCCTTCTTCTGTTTCAAAAAGTCAAGTTGTGATATCAAGAGGAAAAAAAAGTTCAACAGTGACATTACATTAATAAGCAATTCCAATATTTTCCATCATTACTGCTGTTTGTCAAAACTAAGCATGCTGCTCCAAATGGGGGGAAAATAAGCCTTCACTTTTGAACTCAGGGCCACAGGTATCAATCTAAAGGAATAAATTTAGTACATAGTGACTGGATTCTCAAATCCCCTGGTTTGCAATATGGGCTATATAGGAGTTAATTTTAAAGTCCCAATTCCCAGGTCCCATTCACATCTAATGATATGAGAATCTTTGGAGGTAAATCCTTCCTTGGCTTCAGGTTTTGTTTTTTTTTTTCCCAAAAGTGTAACACAACATTGTAAACCAGCTATACTTCAATAAATATGCGTGTTTTTCTGCATGTACACATGCTCAGTCACTTCAGTTGTGTCCAACTCTTTACAACCCTATGGACTGTAGCCTGCCAGGATCCTCTGTCCAGGAGATTCTTCAGGCAAGAATACTGGAGTGGGTTGCCATTTCCTTCTCCAGTCTAGTTCACTTTCTTATAACTAAATATCAAAATACAATTTTAAAATATTTAACAGATTATAGAATTAAAATATTGCTTTTTTAAAAGGAAAAATACCTTACCTAATTAAGAATTATTTGCTTAGAACAAGGAAGTATAAGCAAGGGACATTTCCTACTTAGTCATTATTATCATATTAAATAATACACCAAAACTGCTTCATCATCAGCACTGGTTCTGACCAATTTTCTGAGTGAAAAAGCATTTGTTGGCAACTAAACTTGAGTCTTGATTCTGTAGCTAGTATTTTTAGTAATCTTAGAGAAAAAGTTAATTAACATACCTAGACTTTGTTGTTGTTACCTAAAAATGGGATAAAGTATATATTGCAAGGGTAAAGTGAAGTCACACACACACGCAAAAAGTGAAAATTAATTGGAGTTCTGTAATTACAAATTGTTGTTATTGCAACTTAAAATTTGCAAATATTTACAAGCAACTTTTAAAAAGAAAAAAAAATCAGGTTTTGATTCTAATGCTCAAAACCCAAACAAAATAATTATCTAAAATAATATGTAGCATTGGCATAATTTATAAAATATAAAATATACAATTTAATTTTAGATATCAGAGGATGTTGACGTTTCCAGTTAAAGTTTTAATCTAGACTATTTTTAATGCCAAAAATGATGGTAGCTTCTGTACTTAAACTCTACTATATTTGTACTGTGGTTTTTATTTACAAAATTTGAAATTTTCAGGGTTTGGAGAAACTATATCATAAAGAATAAGGAATTTCCATGAGAATGAACTTTGAATATAGAACCAAATCCTCTTTCCAGTCTGTGAGGTTTAAAGACAGTCATATTTTTTGACACTCTTCTTATCAAAAGAATGATTATTAAAAATTTTTTCTTTTGTTTTTTATCGTGGTAAAAAAGCACATAAAGTTTATCATCTTCACCATTCTTAAGTGAACAGTTCAGCGTTGCTTGTGTTGTTCAGTCGCTTAGTTGGGTCAACTCTTTGTGATTCCATGGACTGTAGCCTGCCAGGCTCCACTGTCCATGAGATTTCCCAGGCAAGAATATTGGAGTGGGTAGCCATTCCCTTCTCCAGGGGATCTTCCCGACCCAGGGATTGAACCCAGGTCTCCAGCATTGCAGCAGATCCTTTACTGCCTGAGCCACCAGTTCAGTACTGTGAAGTACATTTGTATCATTGTGTCACATCTTGAGAACTTTTCATCTTGCAAAACTGAAGCTTTATATCCACTGCATGAACAGTTTCTCCATTCCCCCTCCCCTCAAACTCTGTCAGCCACCCTTCTGCTTTCTATTTCGAAAAGTTTGACTTCCTCATCACTACAAATGACCCAAACTCGTTCCTTTTCATGGCTGAGTAATATTCCGTTGTATATAAGTACCACAACTTCTTTATCCATTCATCTGTTAATGGACATCTCGCTTGCTTTCCTGTCCTGGCTATTGTAAATAGTGCTGCAATGAACATTGGGGTACATGTAGGGTATATGTGTCTTTTTGAATTGTGGTTTTCTCAGGGTATGTTTTAAGTTACTATGTTTTGGGTGGTCTGTCATGCAGTAATAGGTGACTGGAACATAGTCTTAGAAACATCATGGTTTGAGTGAAGAAAAATCCATAAATAAAAATATTCATATTGCAGTTTCAAAGACACATGATTTTAAGACAAATTCCTTTTTTTTAATGTTAAAACAGTTCTCTCATACTACAAGCAATAAGAGCAGAATTACTACTCTGATATTTGGACTGAACAAAGTGGAAAGCTGGAACTCTGGTTAAATATAAAAGGTGGAAGAAATTAACACAATGAATTCAAGCAGACAATGACACTGGTATGTACAATGATTTCAAATATGCTTGCCTTATTAATCTAATTCCCTCTGGAATTAGAATTAAATCTACTGGCCACATACTTTCTCTGACATAACAGTAATAACTTCACATGGACTAGTTTTCATTCTCAAGTTTGGAGTTGGAACTCCACTCAGTAAAATTTTAGGATCACAGTTTGGGCAAAATGACAAAGAAATTGAATATAATTTGACCTCAGTGAATCACCATTTCCATCTAAACAATACTTATTGCTTTTTGGTACTAAAATAAGATAAATACACCTTTGATGGACTGGACTGTAGCAATGGTTGACAAATCAAAAACTGTTATAATAATTCTATTAAAAGGAGTAATTTAAAAATTCTACTATCAATGCAAACATATTATTTATTTAAATTGAGGTCTTGAGAGAAGGCGAGAAGACAGTACATGTAGTTGTTACTATATCATGACAATGCTATTCCTCTTCATCATCAATTGCTCTAGGGGAGTGTATGTGAGCCAAGTCTGACCAAAAAGACATGGGGAAAGTGAGCAGGGAACATGTAGAAGACATTTCCTTCCCTATAACAGAGGCGCTTAAGGAGAATACAGCTTTTCTCTCTACTTTTAAAGTTTTTGTCTGAGCACATGATGCTAAAGAAAGTCCGTTAACCATCTTGCAATCACAAAATTGGCAGAGGGTAAAGATGGAAAGAACCCGTGCTGTTTGTGATATTATTGAAACCCTTCCTCTGCTATTGAATTGCCTACCTCCAGACTTCTTTTTGAGTGAAATATCTAAATGTCTCACTATTGTTTAAGCAAATGGCAGCTAAAGGCAATTCTAATCAATTCAATAGTGCCATAAACAGTCCACACAGTGTCTGAAAAATAATTTTTTTTTGGCCAAGCCCCGAAGCATGTGGGATCCTTGATCCCCCACTAGGGATCAAGCCTGCACCCCTGCATTGGAACATGGTCTTAACCACTAGACCACCAGGGAAGTCCTGAAAAGTGGCTTTTGTTCAAAAACTTTGATTATTACTCCTGTAAGTAAAACATAAGCTAAAATATAAAGATGAATACGTCAAAATCACCATTGATTCCCGTTAGCTATTTATAACCCTTCCTCACTCTGAAATCTCAAAACGTTTTGTCCTTTTATAATTTTTGACAATGCTCACATATGCTTTAAATTTGAATCTTTTTTCACATGATTTATATTGATTAGTGGATTTCAATAACTCTTTTGTACTACCAATTACTTTATAGCTGGCAGATATTCAACAACTATTTGTTGAATAAATTAATGATTATGTTGATGCATTTAAATCACATAAACAAGCGAAAAAGCAAATATCATAATTTCCAAGGACTGTATTCTCAATATGTATGTGTGTAACTTAACAGGATGACAGCAAATATTAGTAAAATTTCTGGTAGATTTGTTTCTGTTTACACTTTGGACCCTACCATTGACTGTAATTTTAATTTTTACTTCACGGTAAAAGTTACATCAGAAAATGTAAAACCATTTAAGGATCTCACCTACGATTCTTCTTAGGGAATAGAGTAGAGGTCAGGAAGATTTCCTGAAGTAAATGGCAACCCACTCCAGTATTCTTGCCTGGAGAATCCCATGGATGGAGGAGCCTGGTGGGCTACAGTCCATCGAGACTCAGTCAAACATGACTGAGCACATTCACACACACACAGCCAAGTCCAATGAAGTTTGATCAAAGGTGGATAACTGGGTTCCTGCCAAGGTGCTCCCCAAACTTTTCTATTCAGCTCAATGTAAGTTCGCTGCTTTTTCTTTACAGTGATTGCAGAGATATCTTGACCACAAAATCATGACTAAATAAGTCTGGACCCTTCCAGCTTTTCTATATTAGGGAAGAAGAGTTAAATTTCTTTAAAAAATACTATTTATTTTTAATTGGAGGGTAATGGCTTTACAATACTGTGTTGGTTTCGGCCACACATCAACATGGATCAGCACCAGGTTTCCATATGTCTCCTTTCTCTTGAACCTCCCTCCCAACACCACCCCTCTAGGTTGTCACAGAAAAGGGTTTGAGCTCCCTGCATCATACAGAAAATTTCCACTGGCTATCTATTTTACATCAGGTAATGCATACGTTTCAATGCTACTCTGTCAATTGTATTTTTAAAGTCTTCTTCAGAACCAGCCACCAGAGAGGGAAATGGGGGGAAAGAAAAAAGAATTTGTATGGGTCTTGTTTATCTCTCATTTTATTCAAAGAGCCTTCTTTGGAGCTAAGTAATTTGCAACTTTCTACCTGTGTAAATTTGGATAGATTACTCTCCTCCCTCTCTGAGTTTCTTCTTCCTTTAGGTGTACAGTGGGGATAATAATTCTTACTTGAGTTCCTGAGAAGGTTACATGGAATATATATGGTGTGTGTGTGTGTGTTTGTAAGATTACTTCGCATGGTTCCTGGGGCATAATACCCACTCACCTCCCCCATATAGGGGATGTTAGATGTATTCAACAAATGGTAATTGAATGCTTACCAACTGCTCTTCTTTAGGCACTGGTAATGCAAAGTTCTCAAAGAGTCAGACAGGACTGAAGTAATTGAGCATGCAGGCATGCAATGTGAAGTTGAGCAAGATGAAGCCTACATTCTAGGGGATGAATGAAAAGAGGTGTGATCATTAGAAATGACTGACCAACTGTAGCAACTAAAAAATACTCAAAATATAAGTTCTTGCTGTTTAAAAACGTATGTATAACAAGTAACGAAGCATATAAAAGGTTAGCAAGTATTTATAAGGGGAATACATACTGCATTTGAATACACAATAGATTTGTTTTGTCTTGTTTGGAATTTTCTTTTAAAACATTTTGCAAAAAACAAAAATAAAATTAAATTAAAAAATTAAAAAAAAAAAAACATTTTGCATTTCTGAATTGTAGCAGACATAAGAGTGTGATCTCCTAGAGGATTTCACAAAGGAGGAAGAAGAAAATTGAATAGAACACAGAAATGGAAGGAAAAGTCTTCCCAGTGGCATTAGTGGTAAAGAACTCACCTGCCAATGCAGGAGATGTAGGTTTGATCCCTGGGTCAGGAAGATCTCCTGGAGAAGGAAATGGCAACCCACTCCAGTACTCTTGCCTGGGAAATCCCATGGACAGAGGAGCTTGGTGGGCTACAATTCACTGGGCCACAAAGTGTCAGACACGACTGAAATGACTTAGCACGCATGCATTTACTGAAAGCTGGGGAATTGAAAAAGGAGCCTAAATAGTCTAATAGTAGCACTAGTTAGATTCAGAAGAGTGGAAATAATTTTCTATTCACACTCTAATCCCTTCCAAGAAGTTATGTATATACATGTCTAAATGCATATCCTAAGAAGAAAAAAATGTATAAAAGACCATTAATCTGAGGCCATACCTAAAATATTTTGGTATTAAGGATTTGTTAAGAGAAATATTTTCATTTTCATTTATGTCACAGACCTACATGTTTTCTTAGTAAATCAAGTTTTGAACCAGAGCAGGTCCAAAAGGCTGCAGTTGTTCAGAGTTTTCAAAACATCTGGGAAGTTATTCTGGCAAATAGAGTCAAATCCATTAGCAAAACAGATGTTTTCCACTGTGGCTGGAAAAGACAACTTTCTTATATGTATTGCATATGGTCCAAAATCCATTTCAGAAATAAAATTCCACCTCTTAAAGAGTCTTGGGACCATAGTGGTCTCTTAGACTCAGCCAATGAAAGCATGTCCAAGGCCATTTAGGGGTTTGAAAGTCAGTTTTTTGGAATAATCTTTTTATCTCATGTCTTATAAAATAGAGAAAAATGTTATGCAACTCTACTTTGCTTCTCCAAGCCCTCAGTTTAAAAAGTTGGATTAAAACCAGCAATCTTTGTCATGACCCCTGGGAGCTAAGAGCAGGGAAGGACAGGAGGTCATGAGAGAAAATGGTGGCCTGAGAGTTGTTTTGGTCTTTCCTCCCAGAGAAAGTAAAAAGGAAGCTTCTTCCCACTGACCCTTAGGGAAGAGTATTAGAAGCTCTAGAATATGGGTTTTGTCAAACAGCCAGAAATTATTGTGCCCCAGGAATACAGGAAATCCAAAAACTCATTTAGGGAAAATTTTTCCTTTTACAGATGTATCTTACATTATCATATACAGATGAATTCTCACTGTGAGGTGGCATAAATCACATGTTCTAGATATTTTTAGCCTTTGTAAAAATAGATATAAAAGTTGAATAGACAGCAAGCATTTGCATTGGCCTTTTGCCAATTAATTGTTTTGAGCTAAAAAGTTCCATATTCTTAGCCAATGCAACGTTTTCCTGGTTTAACAGTTCAGATTCAGATTTCTTTTAATCAAGAAAAAACAGAAATAAGGAAAAATAGACTGAAGATATTATCTATTTTTTAATTGTATCAAATACCATGAGAATAATTCTTATCACAAATAAGAGAAGAAACCTTGCTGATTAAGCAGATTAAATTGGTTAAGAATCATCAGGATTGTCAGTACTTGAAAATGTTGCTTATAGATAAAGAAAGAAGTACTTGGGTTACCACAGATCATTGCCGAGTATTCTAACATTTTATAATTTCAAAGGCACAGCCTGTAAAGATAAAAGGTGCAAATCATTATTTGGCTTCAGAGATATGGAGATTTGTGCTCTTTCTAGAGAAAGGTTGCTGGCTGTCATGAACTGTTTTAGGTCTCTTTATAATGAGGTGCCATCATGGTATTGGCTAGGGTACTGACAAAGATTCTCTACTTGCACTCTGTTCGTCTTTGCTTGGTGCAAACGCCTGCCAAAATAGAGACTATTATGAATGATGGGATTTGGATTCACATGTGTCAGGAAAATGTGAACAGAGTCAATTATTGATACTAGGCAGAAACATCTTATTTTCAACATGTTATTAACATCGTAACCTGTTTCACTTATGATATCATTGCCATCTCTGTTTACTCTTCCTCCTGTCTGAAGCTCACTCATCAGGAATTTCAGAGAGACTGCCTTTGAACCTGAAACACTTTAATTATCACCTTGCTCCAGGGAATTGAGAGCTAGGAAGATATCATGTTTTAGAGGGGAAAATAAAGATCTCTCTGGGAAGATTATTTGCATTTGTCTAAGAGATAACGCTATTCATCCATTGTCTGGAGGGATGCCCAGAATCAAAATGAGCAAAGATTAGCTGAGTGGATAGCTTCATAATTCCTTTTGAGACATGTCTTCCAAGTAGAGCTTTACTTTGTTTGAAGTGCTGTGATTTTCCAAAATTGGGTATATACCAATTTGGGTAAGTGTGAAAACACATCCCAAAGCCAGCAAAGAAATGAGTCTTGTGTTTTCCATAGCCAAACTCTTTCCCCATCCTCATAGCCCTGCTTGTAGATCATTGAAAACTGACATCATGTGGATCAGAAAAGGAGCAACTAGAGATAGAGAAGGCTTCCCAGGTGGCACAAATTGGTAAAGAATCCCTTGGTCAATGTAGGAGATGCAGGAGACATGAGTTTGATCCTTGGGTTGGAAAGATTCCCTGGAGAAGGTAATGGCAACCCACTACAGTATTCTTGCCTGGAAAAATCCCATGGACAGAGGAACCTGGCAGGCTACAGTCCTTGGGTTGCAAAGAGTTGGACACGACTGAGCACTTGTCAGCAGCAGAGATAGAAAAGCTGGGCAAAGACATGAAAAAGATAGGAATGTTTGTCACTGAAAGGGCTCTGTGTGCTGAGAATAGAGGGAAAAGGAGAATCAGAGTCTGGGATAATTTCTGGGATTATGAAATCCAGAATGTGTATGTGGATGGTATGTGTACACTCCAGTTGCTTGTAGAGGAGGAGGAAAGGAAAAGTTTAGCCTAAAAGAAAGAAAACTGGGGGAAAGGAAAGGTTTCAAGGAATTGTTAGTGGAGAAAGAATTGCAGGAAACAACACTAATGATTACATGGTTTAAGACATATTGTGAAAGAAGCATTATGTCTTGTCTATAACTGCCTACACTTAAATTAACTTTTTCCTGTGGAATGAGGAGTAGGGTACAAAAGGGAAAAGGCAATGAGTAAAAAGGATATGAACCCAGATGACCCTGACCCTTTCCTAACTTATGAAAAGAAAGCAAAAATATGTCATTAGGCTTTTTTGTGTCTAAAGACAAAGAAAAACTTTAGGTTCCTCATAAAGACAAGAAGTGTCACTAACCAGGATGGGAAAAGATGAAAAACTCATGAATTATAAGGAAACTCAAATAAAGAGGCTAGGGTTTCTATTTAACTACCTCTTTAAAAGTATACTAAATCATTTTTCCAGCTAATGTTATCGAGTGAAATATTCCATCTGGCTCCACTGAGAAAGAATTTCGAAGTTGTGGAATAGTAGAATCAGAGTTGGAAGTAACCCGCGTGTCTTCTCATCCAACCCCCTCATTTTTCTTTTTAGCAATTCTGGGGTGTGATGTAAACAGACTGTAACGAGTCCACATGCTCCAGACTCGCTCATTAAAAACACAAAACGGCTTCTGCCACTCTTGTGTTCCTTTCCAGCTACGATGGGTCCCTCCTCCTTCCTTGCAGTAGCAGTCTACATTTGCTCTCTCCACTTCTTCTCCTTCCTTTCCCCTTCCCAGGTCACAGAGCTGCCCCTCCACTGAAATCCTCTTCCCTCAAGGGCCCTCACAAAGCACTCTCTTCCATCTGTGCCAAGTGGGCTTCGGAGTAAGAGGCTGGACTTGAAGTCTTGCTTCTGTCGTTTACCTCCTGTGTAAACTGGGGTAAGTTCACTTCTCTGGCTTCATTTTCTCGTCTATAAAGAGGCAGTCATCATCATCATCATCCCTAATTCACAAGAGCTTTGTGAGACTAGCATGAGAGAAGCCACAGAAGCTGCTTGAAATGGTCTCTGTCATGTTATAAGCCCTTAATAAGATGAATTTGAGCTCTTCGTTCTCATTATCCTTCTTGCCACCTTTGTAGTCCTACTGTTAATCAGTTCCCTCCTTCCAAGCTTCTTTCCCTCCCTTCCTTTTCCCCTTCTTTCCCTTCCTCCCTTTCCCACATGTATTTGCGAATGTCTTTACCCTCTGCTTATTTAACTCATATGCAGAGTACATCATGAGAAATGCTGGGCTGGAAGAAGCACCAGCTAAAATCAAGATTGCCAGGAGAAATATCAATAACCTCAGATACACAGATGACACCACCCTTATGGCAGAAAGTGAAGAGGAACTAAAAAGCCTCTTGATGAAAGTAAAAGAGGAGAGTGAAAAAGTTGGCTTAAAACTCAACATTCAGAAAAACTAAGATCAAGGCATCTGGTCCCATCACTTCATGGGAAATAGATGGGGAAACAGTGGAAACAGTGGCTGACTTTATTTTCTGGGGCTCCAAAATCACTGCAGATGGTGATTGCAGCCATGAAATTAAAAGATGTTTACTCCTTGGAAGGAAAGTTATGCCCAACCTAGACAGCATATTAAACAGCAGAGACATTACTTTGCCAACAAAGGTCCGTCTATTGCGGCTATGGTTTTTCCAGTGGTCATATATGGATGTGAGAGTTGGACTGTGAAGAAAGCTGAGGGCTGAAGAATTGATGCTTTTGAACTGTGGTGTTGGAGAAGACTCTTGAGAGTCCCTTAGACTGCAAGGAGATCCAACCAGTTCATCCCAGAGGAGATCAGTCCTGGGTGTTCATTGGAAGGACTGATGCTGAAGCTGAAACTCCAATACTTTGGCCACCTCATGTGAAGAGTTGACTCATTGGAAAAGACCCTGATGCTGGGAGGGATTGGGGTCAGGAAGAGAAGGTGACGACAGAGGATGAGATGGCTGGATGGCATCATTGACTCGATGGGCATGAGTTTGAGTAAACTTCGGGAGTTGGTGATGGACAGGGAGGCCTGGCGTGCTGTGATTCCTGGGGTCACAAAGAGTTGGACACGACTGAGCGACTGAAGTGAACTTCCCCTCTGCCAGGATACTGGGGCTGCAGCGGTGAGCCAGACAGCACATGCTTGTTCTCAGGGGCTTAAGCTGCCAGTTTTCCCCTAACCGCCCTACTCTGTGCTTCTCTGCTTTTGGTGGACATTCCTCTTCCTCCCTCTACCTCTTGCTCTCTTAAATTATCCTTAAATTTTGTTTCTTGTTCTATTTTCCTGAAGATAAAGGCATCCATGCTATTCTAAACCTGTCTTCTGTCTTCACTTTACACTTAGGTCCACAGTTCCACCTACATATTAGTTGTCTCCACCTATTACAGAGAGACTTTAATCCTAAGATTTACAACACAGGGTGAATTATCTGCACAGCTCATCTCCTTTCACCAATCCTGGTTTTACTGTGTGGTCAATGGTACCCCTACCCATCCAGACACTTCCGTCAGAATCCTCTGCCTTCATCTACTCCCCCTACATTCAATCACATCACAGCTCTATTTGCTTCTCAGGTGTGGTCTCTCTTCTCTGCTCCCACTTTCTTCATTCAGGTCTTCCTTATTTTCCTCTTTGTAGAAGGCCAGCCTTCTCAATTATCTCCACTTCCTGTCTTCTGTTCTACCCATCTATGCTTATGTGTTCTTTAAGACCAAAACTTGGTCATTAATTCAATCATGCATTCATTCATTCGTTTACTTACTCTGTCACTTGCTTAACAGTGAATGAAAACCCACCAATCATTTTATTTCCCTCTAAATTCCTTCCAAGGTGCTTTGGTTCCTTTGCATTATCCTTGTTCTTCTGTACATTCTGCTGTCCTCCCTGGCCCCTTCCACACACACAATACTTGTTCCCTTGAAAAATTGATACATATTCTTCATAACTCAGCTCAAATTTCTCCTCATTCATTTGTTCATTTAATTCTGTCCAACACTGGGGATAGAGCAATAAATATGAGTGAAATCCCTACTCTCACAGAATTTATATGAGGGGAACAGACAATGACTAATTGAACAAGATTATCACAGATTGTGATTAGTGTTGAGAAAAAAGAAGACAAAGTGAAACCATAGGAAGAAGGAGAGAGAAAGAATTGAGTTTGTGTGTGTTTAGGTGGTACCATTTTTTAAAATTGAAATATAATTATCTTGCAATGTTGTATTAATTTCAGCTGCACAGCAAAGTGATTCAGCTATATATATATATATATATATATATATATCATATATATATGACCAACCTAGATAGCATATTAAAAAGCATATTAAAAAGAGACATTACTTTACCGACAAAGGTCCGTCTAGTCAAAGCTACGGTTTTTCCATTAGTCATGTATGGATGTGAGAGATGGACCATAAAGAAAGCTGAGTGCTGAAGAATTGATGGTTTTGAACTGTGGTGTTGGAGAAGACTCTTGAAATTCCCTGGACAGCAAGGAGATCAAACCAGTCAATCCTAAAGGAAATCAGTCCTGAATATTCATTGGAAGGACTGATGTCGAAGTTGAAACTCCAATACTTTGGCCACCTGATGCTAAGAACTGACTCATCTGAAAAGACCCTGATGATGGGAAAGATTGAAGGCAGGAGGAGAAGGGGGTGACAGAGAATGAGATGGTTGGATGGCATCACTGACTCAATGGACATGAGTTTGAGCAAGCTCTGGGAGTTTGGTGATGGACAGGGAAGCCTGGCATGCTGCAGTCAGTCCATGGGGTCTCAAAGAGTCAGACACGACTAAGCAACTGAATTGACTGATAAATATATATATGTGTATACATATATATAAGTCTATTCTTTTTCAGATCTTTTCCATTAGAGATTATTACAAGATCTTGAATATAGCTCCCTGTGCTATATAGTAAACTCTTGTTAGTTACCTATTTTGTATATAGGAATGTGTATCTATGAATCCCAAACTCCTAATTAATCCCTCCCCTTGGTGGCACTAGCGGTAAAGAACCTGTCTGCCAGTGCAGGAGACATAAGAAATGTGGATTGGATCCCTGGGTTGGGAAGATCCCCTGGAGGAGGGCATGGCAACCCACTCTACTATATCCTGCCTGGAGAATCCCATGGACAGAGGAACCTGGTGGGCTACAGTCCATGGGGTCACAAAGTGTCAGACAAGACTGAAGTGACTCAACACACAATACTTTGGGTGGGGGGGTATATAGCTTTAAATAGAGTGATTGGTCAGAGAAGTCTTTTCTGATGAGGTAATATTTGGGTTGAAACCTGAATGCAACGAGAGAGCAAGCCATGTGGATATCTGGAAGACAAGCCTTCCGGGGCCAGGGAACAGCAAGTTCTGCAGCTATGGTGGAAGGAGGCCAGGGTGCTCGAGGAACATCTGGGAAGTTGAAAGGCAGTTGGACGAGTCCCCGTGCTGCCAGCCTGACTTTGCACAGCTGAGTTGGCGTTCATTTCTCTGGGCTCAGATAGTGCTAATACTGCAAGCCCTCGAGGGTGGGGACCATTTTGTACTGCTTTTTGTATCCCCATGGCCCATCCCTGTGTTTGACAAGTGCTTGAACCTTTGCTGAATGGATGAATCAGAGGCCTGTAGACGCTTTCTTAGGCTTGAGTCATCTGAATGGGTTTCTGGGTTCCTACAATTTTCAATACTTTCCTTTCATCATGTCACTCTTCAGCACCTGTATTGATCTTCCACCTGCTTTGGCTACTTTCCTCCTGGAACCATCATGAACATTCCTGTATTGCTTTCCAGTCATGCCCCTCCACTCCACCCCAGGCTTCTTCATGTTACAATGATCAGTGTGGCCCTTGTGGGCAAGGCTATGGAAGGGTTCCACATATTGGTGCTGTGGGAAGCTCACAGCTGGAGCATTGATGAATGCAGATAAATATACAGGGTGGGGTCAGAACACAGAAGGACTTGTCAGTGGAGTAAAGAAGGAAAATACAGGCAACTGACTGTGATGATTTAGAAATGTCACCCTGAGATCATAATTTAAGGTTTTGTAAATACTTTAATATTTATTGTAATAACATTTTTTGTGGCTTCCCAGGTGGCTCACTGGTAAAGAATCTGCCTTTCAATGGAGAGGCAGGAACATAGGTTTGATCCCTGGGTTGGGAAGATTCCCTGGAGAAGGAAATGGCAACCCATTCCAGTATTCTTGCCTGGAAAATTCCATGGACAGAGGAGCCTGGTGGGCTACAGTCCATGGGGTCGCAAAAGGTCGGACATGACTGAGCATGTAGGCAACTAATGTGATTATTTTTGGGGCAAGAGTAAATAAACTGTTTAAGAAATAAACTGTGACATCACCAACTCAATGGACATGAGTTTGAGTAAGCTCCAGGAGTTGGTGATGGACAGGGAAGCCTGGCGTGCTGCGGTCCATGAGGTTGCAAAGAGTCAGACATGACTGAGCGACTGAACTGAACTGAACTGAACTGAAATAAACTGTAGCCCTTAGCTTATTTTCATATCACCGAAAGGTCATACATGCATATTTTAGAATAGCATGATTCACCAGGTGTCAGTTTCTGAAACTAGGTGACATCTATAAAAGGAGACATAATATTTCCTTTTTGTAGAGCAGGAAGTTAGAGTTATTTTCCAAAGATAACAATCTCAAAAATTGTGAATACAGGTGACAATCATTAGTAAAGAATAAAGTCTTTAAATTGTTGAAACAGGTGTTGTCAAGAACGTGAGTAAAATTTGTGTCTTATCAAAAAATAACTTTAGGGCTCCTTATTAAAATCTACTTACTCTAATTTCTTGTTCAATTATAATAATTTATCTTTTTTCAAGTCACAGGAGATTAAAAATAATAGGTTTGACAGAAAACAACAAAATTCTGTAAAGCAGTTATCCTTCAATTAAAAAGTAAAGAAATTTAGAAAAATAATAAATTATTAGGGCAGGAAGGTAGTAGAGGAAGTTACAGCAAAAACAAAAAAAAGGATGGAAGACTGTCCAACTACACAAAGGAGGCAGAAAGACTTAAAGAAGCAAACATTAAGCACTCAAACTGATAGCCATTAGCGTTTCAAATGCAAGGCCAGCAATGCAGTTCCTCCTGAGGCACCATTATACAGGTTCATGATGGCTTTATCTGCAATATCAAGTCAAAAGTTTTTTTAAAAGTTGTTTGTTTGCTTTTTTGTTTTTTTCCAAATTTCATTTGGTGACAAAGCCTGACCTGACTTGTGCTTGTCTAATCTGAAGGGCTATGAGGCTACTTAATGAGCTTCATTTTAAAGTGTGTGAATTTGTTTTGTTGCAGAAGTAATGTGTTAATTACAGACCCTGCTGGGGTGCTATGAATAGGTCTCTATTATAAGCACCATGTTACCTTCACAAGATGCAAACATCCAGTTGCAAGGGTTTGTATAAAGAATTGTGTACTTGCATGGTACAATCATGAATGTGCACAATGATAACTGTGGTGAGAAAGATGAACACCCTGCTTAGGGAGATAAGAAAGTGTGACACACACTTTGAAAGCTTTGCATTTAAAATAAAGTGTTCATTAGAGAGAAGGAAAGTGTATCTGCAAAGTCAACAAGCACCCAGAGATTTCTGTGTGTGTGTGTGTCCAAGTTCTTTAAGATGAAATTAGACTTGGAATCTGGGGGATATTTTTGCTGCTGTCTTGCCGAAACTTGGATTTAAGCACCCATCGTTATCAGGGCTTTTGAAATGTGGTGTTGGAGGAGACTCTTGAGAGTCCTTTGTATTGTAAGGAGATCAAATCAGTCAATCCTGAAGGAAATCAATCCTGAATATTCATTGGAAGGACTGATGCTGAAGCTGAAACTCCAATAATTTGGCTACCTGATGCGAAGAACTGACTCACTGGAAAAGACTCTGATGCTGAGAAGGATTGAAGGCAGGAGGAGAAGGAGATGACAGAGGACGAGATGGTTGGATGGCATCACCGACTCAATGGACATGAGTTTGAGCAAGCTCTGGGAGTTGGTGATAGACAGGGAAGCCTGGCGTGCAGCAGTCCATAGGGTCACAAAGAGTCGGACACAACTGAGCGACTGAATAACAACAACAGCAATCAGGGAAATTATCTTTCAAGTTGCTGGAATTTTCTTGAGTACCAGAGTGACTGGAGTGAGAAAGCTAATAAGAGGTGTGAATTTGCTTCTTAAAATCTTCAAATGTGTAATAGGAGGTGTTTTTGTTGGTTTGTTTGTTTTATTCCACCCTCTTTTCTCTCCAGGATTCTGCTGTCAATGGAAAAAAAATTTGGGTGCCAACTTAAGGAAACAGAGTCTGTGTTTGCAATGCCAATGAGGGTACCCAAGGGGAATTGTTAAATAGCCTGAGGGTTATTCTAGCTCAGAAACCTAAAGATATTTTAGACCTCAGTAACCGAAATTTTAAAAATCTCACTCAATTCTAGACAGAAACACACAAAATGCATGAAATATTACCATGTTAAATTTTCTCTGCCACAAATTAATACAGGTCCATTGTTAAAATTCAAATATTATAAAAATATATTAACTAAAATAGTAAAAAAAAATAAAAAAATAAAATTAAATTAACAAAAAAATTTTAACTAAATAGTGAAAGGAACTCTTCGCTACACTATCACCTTTCTTCCCATAAAAAATACTGTTAAAATATGGCCTGTATTTCTTTAGCTGTTATTCTTTTCTTACATAAATTCATTCATACTACATAGTGTATTACAACTCACATTTCCTTGTAAACGACTATATATCTTGATGTTCATCCAAGTTAGTAATTAATATAACCACTTCATTCTTTTTCATTGTGAGTTAGAATTCCATTTAGGGCTATTCTGTAATTTAAAATTAATGATTTTTTGAAGGCTTATTTTCCCCCATGGCTATTTTATGTTTCTCTTTTGATTTTCATCTGCTTTTGTGATTAGACACAAGTGGAAAAATAAAAAGTTTAGATCTGATTAGAAAAAAAAGCTATGAATAGTGAGATAAAAAAATCATTCTCATGATCTTGGAGTAGGGATTAATTGAGAGAATATGTACAAATAGCTCTCAGTGTCTGGCACATAGTAGATATTCAGTAAAAGTTGCCTTGCTTCCCTTTAAAAAAATTAGTGAGATAACTGTTTTCAAAAGGCAAATTTCCATTCTGTGGAATGAGCAGTACAGTTATCTCAAAAAGGTAAAATGAACGGTGTCTCATCTGCATTTTAAAGAATATTCAGGTGTTACTAGGAAAGGAATCAATAACAGTCAGATTTAGGAGAACTAAATTTCCCTCGATTGTACAGAGACATTAGAATTTCTGGAGGAAATAAACCTTGGTGTAAAAGCAAACTTTCAGATTTAAAATTAGGGATAGACTATCTGTGGTCCTCCTGGAAAGGAGTGCTTTATCTACAGAGCTCAGTGGACTTTGAAAGGTCAGGGATAAAAAGCAATCTCACATTCTGAGGAACTGTGTCCAGGTAAATAAGAGAACGGTAACTGGATCGCTTTCACCACAAATCTGAGTAACAATTGCCTTGTCCCTCTTCTCTCATTCTGGCTCATCTTTTCCAGCCTTTCCATAGCTATAACCATTTCCCTGCATTTATGTCCTCCTCCCTGCTGTGTGCAATTCAACAACCTTCTCCTCCACAGGAGCAAGAGTGGTAATTACGGTAACCACCAGTGACACACAGTACATTAGAAGTAGCCTCAGTGTTAGTCACTCAGTCATGTCTGACTCTTTGCAACCCCAAGGACTGTAGCTCACCAGGCTCTTCTGTCCATGGAATTCTCCAGGCAATACTGGAGTGGGTTGCCATTCCCTTTTCCAGGGGTTCTCCAGAGGATCTTCCTGACTCGGGGATGGAACCCAGATCTCCTGCATTGCAGGCAGATTCTTTGCTGTCTGAACCACCAGTACATCACCATCACAATTTGTCTATAAAAACCTCCTTTTTTTCATTTCCCTTCCTGACTCCTTAGATGTTACCACTATTCTGAATTTTAAGATAAACTTTCCTTGGTTTATACACTGGTTTTAGCAACTATATACGTGCGACAGAGGGTGAGATGGTTGGATGGCATCACCAACTCAATGGACACGAGTTTGAGCTAGCTCTGGGAGATGGTGAAGGACAGCAAAGACTGGCGTGCTTCAGTCCATGGGGTCACAAAGAGTCAGACATGACTGATTGACTGAACAACAACAAATAATATGTTATTTAGTTATGCTTGTTCCTGAACTTTGTAAAAGGAGCAATTTACTGTACATAATTTATGTGATCTTCACTTAACTTTATTCTCTAAGAATCATTTATGCTGCTGAATGTTGTGGTCACCTCATGTTCACTGCTAGAGAATATCTCATGTCCTGACTATGCCAGAACTTATTTCTCTTTTTTTCAGTTCTAAGTATTTTAAAATTTTCATTCATGATTTCCCCCTTGATCCATGGCTATTTGGAAGTATATTTTTAAATCCCACTTATTTAAGTGGATCTTTAAAAATTAAAATGTACTGTTATTTAACTTTTAAATGAAATCTTAAAAAAATTAATCTGCAATGTATTTCTAAATCAGTTGCCTTGTGAGCAGAGATTACGAAGTTTAGATTAGGAATCAACAAACCCAGTCAACACCTGTTTTTTTGTTTTTTTACAGTTGGTGAGCTAACAATGGTTGGCATATTTTTATTTATTTATCTATTTATGGCCACTCGGCATGTGGGACCCTAGTTCCCCTAACCAGGAATCAAACTTGTGCCCCCTGCAGTGGAGGTGTGGAGTCTTTTATTTTTCTTTTTTAAAAAATTAATTTATTTTAATTGGAAGATAATTACTTTACAATATTGTGATGGTTTTTGCCATACATTGCCATGAGTCAGTCACAGGTACACATGTGTTCCCCCATCCTGAACCTGCCTCCCACCTCCCTCCCCACCCCATCCCTCTGGGTTGTCCCAGAGCACTGACTTTAAGTGCCCTGCTTCATGCATCAAACTTGCACTGGTCATCTATTTTACATATGGTAATACACATGTTTCAGAGCTATTTACTGTGTTATCTCCTGTGTTGGCAGGTGGGATCTTTACCACTAGTACCACCTGGGATCTAGCCGATTACAGTAGCTTTTCAACTCCTGGTCTAAATAATCCAAATTCTTTGAAATGCATTAAGGTACACTGGTAAATTTATGTAAGTATTTCTTACAGGTTTGATGAGAATGTGTATTGTTAGTGTTGTATGTCGATATTGTAACCTCTAAATGTTGTGTATCTATATATCTGTATCTATCTATACACATGGAATTATCAATAACTTATCAATAGGTAAGATAACTTTGAAATAACCCCAACATAATGTTGGATCTATCAGTTTCTCCTTATAGGTTTTATTATTATGTGATGCCCTTTCTATCTCCAATAATGGTTTTTAATCTTAAAGTTCATTGTGTGTGATATTAATGTAGCTTCACCAGTCTTCTTTTCATTATTATATACCCGATATATCTTATGTTTTCAGTGTCCTTATGTTTTATAAATACATTTATAAGAACATTTACCAATGTTTTTGAAAAGTACTTTGACTCTTTTAGCTGTAGAATTTAATTTATTTATGTTGTGATTACTTACATATTTGAATGTTTTTCCCTTCACTTTTTACTTTCTATCTTTTATTTGACCCCCCTTTTCTACACTTCTTTCCAGTATTTTTTAAGTTTTTCTTTGCACAGGGTAGAAAAATGGATATACTGTTATATTTATTTGTTCATTTCTTATTGCCTTGCCCTTCCTCTTCTGGTTTGGAATTTCTACACTGTCTACTCCTTTTTAATATACTGTAGAACATAATCATCAAAGGCATGTTTTCTGGAGCCAAGCTGTCTGAGTTCAAACCTCAACTTTGTCACATAATAGATGACTTATGGCTCATGTTTTTGTGTATTTTCCCCTGTCCTGTATAAAATGGAGACTGTTAGAAGATTGTTGTAAGGATGTAAATGAGTGTGTGTGCATGTGCTGTTGCTTTAGTCATGTCCAACTCTTGGCACCCCCATGGACTGTAGCCTGCCAGGCTCACTGTCCATGGGATTTTCCAGGCAAGAATACTGAAATGGGTTTTCATTCCCTTCTCCAGGGGATCTTCCTGACCCAGGCATCAAACCCATATCTCTTGTATCTCCTGCATTGCAGGTGGATTCTTTACCATTGAGCCACCAGGGAAGCCCAAACATAAAATTATGGAAGTATAAACTATGTTAGGTGAAAGATATGGTTTAATTGTAGTCTATGTGAAATTGACTTGGATATTTTACCTCTCTGTAACATGCTTGCTAGGAGAAGGTAATGGCACCCCACTCCAGTACTCTTGCCTGGAGAGTCCCATGGACAGAGGAGCCTGGTAGGCTACAGTCCATGGGGTCTGGAAGAGTCGGACATGACTGAGTGACTTCACTTTCACTTTTCACTTTCACGCACTGGAGAAGGAAATGGCAGCCCACTCCAGTACTCTTGCCTGGAGAATCCCAGGGACGGGAGCCTGGTGGGCTGCCGTCTATGGGGTCACACAGAGTTGGACACGACTGACGTGACTTAGCAGCAGCAGCAACATGCTTGCTAAAAAACCTAATGCAGGTTTGGGATGCATTATTGAGTGCTGGAGAATTGATGCTTTTGAACTGTGGTGTTGGAAAAGACTTTTGAGAGTCCCTTGGACTGCAAGGAGATCCAACCAGTCCATCCTAAAGGAGATCAGTCCTGAGTGTTCATTGGAAGGACTGATGTTGAAGCTGAAACTCCAATACTTTGGCCACCTGATGCAAAGAATTGACTCATTGGAAAAGATCCTGATGCTGGAAAAGATTGAAGGTGGGAGAAAGGGAAGACAGAGGATGAGATGTTGGATGGCATCACCAACTGAATAGACATGAGTTTGGGTAAACTCCAGGAGTTGGTTGTGGACAGGAAGGCCTGGCGTGCTGCAGTCCATGGGGTCGCAAAGAGTCAGACGTGACTGAGCGACTGAACTGAACTGAACTGATTGTCAGGGTATGCCTCGATCAAAGGGGTTGATCCCTGCAATACTTGCTTCTCAACCCACTGTATTTGAACACTGTATTTTCTTCAGAGCACACAATTTAAGGAGAAAAGTGAAAACTCAAAGGACATTCAAGGCAGGGTGTGGAGTGTACTTATGAGGACTCACCATTCCACTTGGAAAACAGTGAGAGGTTCTAGAGATTTTGAAGAAGAAGAAATTTTGAGAAGATCTGGTAGTTACTTAATTGGTTCAAATATATCAAGGCTTACAATGTCTATAAGAAATGAGGTTAATTTTGTGCGGCTCTTAGGGGCAGAATAAGCACCAGTGCTTAAGTTAAGGAAAGTTGATTTGATGTTCACAAATCAAATGACACAGACTTTAGAGTTAAGCATTTTTAATTTGGATTTTAATTCTGGCATCAGCATTGGCTTTGCCAAAAGGAATGAAACTTCTGAGTTTCCTTTTCCTGCTAAATAGGTACAACAAGGCCCATCTCATTTTAAGGATTAGCAACAGCATATAAAAATTGCATAGTTCCTGGCATAGTATTCAATAAAAATTATAATTATATATAATATAGATAAAAATAGAGATCTCTAACAATGGAAAAGTTTAAGTGGTTGATGGTGTAGAGGAAATATTGGAGAGAGGATTTCTACTTAAGATAGTGGACCGGACTTAAGGTCTATTTCTACTTTTAGGGTACTGGTTTTATTTCCCATCTTGGTGTGAAATCTTTCTTTCCCCTGACTACCCTTATTCCTTAATGGACGAAACAAGCAGATTCAATCTATTTTAACCAAATTTATTTTATAGTCTTTCCTTGATTCCTGGGAGTCGTGACCTTAAAGAACGAAGAAAGGAGGGGGCCATAGCTATGACAAACTGGGGGTTTCAAGAAGAAGTGAAGGCAATGTCACACACGGAAGGACTTTTCATTCCAGGGTTCCAGGGGCTCCTGGGCGGAGAAAAGGTTATGAGGGATGGTTAGGATGACGGAAGATGAGATGGCTGGATGGCATACCAACTCGATGGACATGAGTTTGAGCAAGCTTGGGGAGCTGGTGATGGCCAGGGAGGCCTGGCGTGCTGCAGTCCATGGGGTCGCGAAGAGTTGTACACGACTGAGCGACTGAACTGAACTGAGCAAGGTCGTGAGAGGCATTATGTGGAAGAAGCCTCCACTATTTCAAACCACATCAGGCTCTTGGCAGGAGCTACGAGAAAAAAATAGCATCGCAGGCAGGCATGTGAAGCGGGTCTGGTCTTGCTGCTTGCAGCTAAGGACCGGCAGTTTGGAGACTCCCAGGGACCGAAGAGAGGCCCCCTTGGGTGTCACCAGTTGATGGCATGAGTTGGGGAGAAAAACAAAAAGAAGCGACAAAAGGGGAAAAATAGGTGGGAGGGTCCCGGGAGGAAGACAGATGCTGGAGGGTCTTTGGGTGCGCCGGGTTTACGGTTCGCAGGTTAGCGGCCACGACGTGAGCACCAGGAGCTGGGGCGCTCCCTCCGCTCGGAGCATCCACTCTTGCCCGGGGCAAACCTCTTGCTCTCCTCCCCTTCCAGCGCCTCCCGGCTGCTAGTCGGTCCTGCTAGGGCACTTCTGGAAACCCGTCGGCGGCTCAGAACTTCGGTCCGACTTTGATCTTGGCCTTGACAGCTGCGCTCGGTGCCCGGCCCTCTCTCCTCCCGCCCCTCTCCCGCCCACCCGGCCTCCTGGTGCGTTCGCGTCCCGCGCTGGGGTCGACCAGTTACTCGGCGGCTCGGCTGCCGCCAAGACCCGGAGAGCGGAGCCGGGCTCAGGGCCGCGCGGCGCTCGCTCGCGCGCTCGCTCCCGGCAGGAGCACTGGGCATGCGCGGCGCGCGGCCGATTCAGCGGGCGAGCCGGCGAGCGGGCGTGTAGCTCCAGACTTCCCCGGCAGCGGCGGCGGCGGGCGAGGCGGTCTCGCCGAGCGCGAGGCCGGCGCTGAGCTCGCCCCGGGAGACCGCTTCTCCTCGGCCGGGCGCCGACGGCGGCTGGCGGCTCGCGGAGGACTGAGAGGGAGCGGTCCGGGTCGGGGGCTTTCTCCCGGCCGCCTCCCGCCGGGTGAGGGCTCGAGGCGCCTCCGGGGAAGCCGCGGCCCCGAGGGCGGATCCGAGGTAAGAGCCCCTCGGAGAAGGGCGCCTACCGGGGTCCCGCGGCTCGGACTCTTCCGTCGATTTTCAAAACCCGCCTTTGTGTGCCGAGATGGAGCGGTGCCAGGCGCCGCGTCCGCCTTCGTTCACTCTGACTGCTTTCAACTGGTGTCGGGAGCCAGGTGTGCTAGGGCGCTGCCTCCGGAGCGAGTCCGCGCGCGGGTCCCGGGCGCCCGGAGCCGGTGCCCGCCCTCTGCGCCCGGGGCTCCGGCAGGGTGGGCGGAGGAGACGCACACGGTCCTTGTCATATTTCCCGGTAACCTGAGCTTCCGCAGGTACACCTGCGTTTCTCTGGTCCTCCGGGCGACTCCAGAACCGAATATTCTTCTCCCGGCTTGTCTGAGACTTGGGCTTTCATAGAGCTACCCTCCCCGTCCCCACATTGCGGGGGGAGGGGGGAGAGTGTGTGGTCTTTTCCGTTGACACTTTGCAACAAGACCCCATCGCATACCCCTCCAATTTCGAGGGAGCTCGTTGTTTGTGCGTAGTTGTCACTGCTAATTCCTGGTGACTTTCCTTTCTTAGCGGCTTCACTCGGCTCACTCACCATTTTACTTTTGGGAAGACGGCCCTTCTGGGGTCTTTGTCAGTAAATGCCTTCGGAGTGGGTTTCCAAGACCCTGCCCGCTCCTCCTACGCTCTCACTTTCTTCTCTCCTTTCAAGGACTCCCTGTAGGCAGAATCTTGCCAGGGATCGTCCCCTCGCTTGCATTGTTTGTCAAATCCTTTCCCCATGGTACCCACAGCCTCGCTGGACTCTCTTTGGGGGTAGGATGCTGTATTAGGTATGAGGATTTGAACCCCTTAGGCGTCAAGAGTGCTAGAGCATTAGGAATTGGAATTCACCTTTACAAAATGTATTTCCATGGAATGTATTATTGCTTTTCTTTTGACGGTTTCAGTCCTCACCTCAGATAATAAGAGGAATAGCTAATATCTGAAGAGTTCAGATAAAACTTGGTTTGAGGCGCCTGTGACTACTTTGGTTTTGGCTTTATTTGGGGGGAGGGGTGGAATAGAAGAACTGGGATTCCCAGAAGTCTTCTTTATATACATACAACAAAGTAACTGTGTTGTGTATTGCTTCTAATGTATTCCCATTGAAAGGATACTATTCTTCTACAGGGAACTGGGTTTTGTAAAGTGTGAACCGGTAATTTAGATCATGTGGTCATTGAAAATTAAAGACTTGTGTTATCCTTTCTCACCTATTTTCTATTTGGAATTGGAGTTTTCTGGACATATTACTGTAGTTCTTATGTAGCTGGTGTGGGAACTTTTTGGTCATGGGTTCACATTTTCACTTGGCAATTTGAAAAATAACCCACTTTGTAGACTTGCCATGTAAAGGGTAGGGTAGAATGTATCACAAATATAGTAACATTTTATAGACTGCCTTTAGTGCAGAATTCAGAAATTAAGACTTCTAAAAATTCCACAAGTTATTCTCTTCATAGAAGATGAGAAGGAAAGATAACTTGCTTTTAATTCCAGTGTTGTGAGATAACTCACAATATTTAATACATCCTCTTTGTAATCTTTTTTCTCCCACTTTTCAGTGTCATTGAATATCATTGTATAATAATTTTCATCCTTTTACTAATATTGGAGGAATATTTTAAGTTGTATTTAGCATGAAGTTTCTTCAAAATGGTTTATTCTTGTTTGTTCCCTGTTGGGAATCTAATGCCAAATTTTGAACACTTGGCTTGTTTCTGATCAAATGTAAAGATTTTTATTTTACTTTTGTCTCTAGATTTTCCTGCTTTTAATTTTTTGTCTATGCTAATACTTTACAGATACCAGTTTCTTTTTTTTTTTTTATGCTATGACATAGGCTTCCTGCCCTTTCCTTTCAGTGATTTTATGTGATACATTTCAAATAGTAATCTGTTCCTTTTCTTTCATTATTTTACACCCATGTTCACCCACTACTTTACACTTTTTAAAAAAATTTATAAATTTTTTTTGGCCATGCAGCATCTTAGTTCCTGAACCAGGAATCAAACTCATGCCCCCCTGCAGTGGCGGCAGAGTCTTTACCACTGGATCACGGGGGAAATCCTCACCCACTACTTTTTATTCTTCTCTGGACTCTTCTGTTTTTTTTTTTCACTTACCTACTTTAATTCTGCAGCAGCTCACTTGAACCACGATGTATATAAGGAAATGCATTAAGAGTATCCAGAATAAAAGATGATGGTTTTTCTTAAGGTCTTGGTTTAGATGTTTGAAGTTTTGTCAGATGGATATTTTAGCACTGATTTGATTTATTTAAAGTTTGTTAGCTTTTCGGAGTTGTATTAAGCATACAACTACGTTTGGGTCATCAGAAGGAAATAGAAGTTAATGATAATTCCAAACTTTCAGACATCTGCAATGGTATGTAAGAGGAAAAAGAATTTTAATTTTAGTTAAGCACTTCACTTAGGGTACATCCCTGCAGGGAATTACTGTGTGAAATTGTTTGCAGCTGTTAGTGACTGAAAATATTTTCTTCAGAAGAATTCTGTAATGGACTAGTTGTAAACATTTGAGGTTTAGTGTATCCATGGAAGGTGTGAGGTTCTTCTATGCTTTACTACAGCCTCTTCAGTGTTTTCTAGATACATTCTTAAATGGTATTTTTAAAAGCATTTTATTTTTTAGATCAAATTTATAGAAAAAGTGTGAAGATAGTAAAGTGACATCTCATATACCTCCATATTGTTTCCCCTCTTATTACTACCCTACATTAGTATTTGTTACATCAATGAGACAGTCTTGGTACATTGTTGTGTAGTCACTGAGTCCTGTTGGACTCTTTTGCAGCCCCATGGACTCTAGTCCCGCCAAGCTCCTCTGTTCATGGGATTTCCCAGGCAAGAATACTGGAGTGGGTAGCCATCTTCTTCTCCAGGGGATCTTCCTGCCACGGGGATTAAACCTGCATCTCCTGTGTTGCCAGGCGAATTCTTTACCACTGAGCTACCAGGGACGCTCATTGGTACATTATTATTAACAAAAGTTTATGCTTTAGATTTCCTTAGTTATATCTAATGTGCCTTTTTTTCCAGCAGCTGTCATCTCGGGTGCCACAGTACACTTAGTTGTCACGGGTCTTTAGGCTTCTCTTGGCTGTGACAGCTTGTTAGACTTTCCTCGTTTTGGATGCTCTTTACAGTTTTGAGGAGTACTGGTCAGGTATTTGGAGAATGCCCTTTATAGGAATTAGTTGAATATTATTCTCCTTATCAGATTGAGGTTTTGGGCTTTTGAGAGGAAGATCACTAAGGTACAGTGCTACTTTTATCACATAATGGAAAGGGTGCTTACTAGCTCAGGTGGTAAAGAATCTGCCTACAATGTAGGAGACCCTGGTTTGATTCCTGGGTCGAGAAGTTAGCTGGAGAAGGAATAGGCTACCACTCCAGTATTCTTGGGCTTTCCTTGTGGCTCAGCTGGTTAAGAATCGGCCTGCAATGCGGGAGACCTGGGTTCGATCCCTGGGTTGGGAAGACCCCCTGGAGAAGGGAAAGGCTACCCGTTCCAGTGTTCTGGCCTGGAGAATTCCAAGGACTGTATAGTCCATGGGGTTGCAAAGAGTCAGACACAACAGAGTGACTTTCACTATCAGACATGATTTATCACTGTTGATATTGATCTTGATCACCTGGCTTCAGTAGTAGTAGTTTTCTGCACTGAAAAAAATCGCTCTTTTTTCTTTCTTTTAATGCTGTTTCTTAGAAGGAAGTCACTGTGAACAGCCTGTACTTAAGAAGTGGAGAATTACGGTTCTCCTTCTTGAGGGTAGAGTATTTATATACATTTTTTGGAATTTTTTTGCATGGAAGATTTGTCTCTTTCCTCCATTTATTAAGGGCTTCCCTCGTAGCTCAGTTGGTAAAGAATCCGCCTGCAATACAGGAGACCCTGGTTTGATTCCTGAGACAGGAAGATTCCCTAGAGAAGGGATAGGCTACCCACTCCAGTTTTCTTGGGCTTTCCTTGTGGCTCAGCTGGTAAAGAATACCCCTGCAATGCGGGAGACCTGGGTTTGATCCCTGAGTTGGGAAGATCCCCTGGAGGAGGGAAAGGCTACCCACTCCAGTGTTCTGGCGTGGAGAAAAGCATGGACTGCATGTATAGTCCATGGGGTCGCAAAGAGTTGGACACAACTGAGCGACTTTCACTCACACTCCATTTATTAATTTACTCAATCATTTGCTTATATTGGTCTGGACTCCTGGGTATATTTATATTTGTACTTTGGGTTGGAATCCAATTCTACTTTATTTTGTTCCCCGAATTGTTTCAGTTTTGGACACTGTGAACTCTTTCAGTTGGTTCCTGTCTTCCTTTGACATCTCTCTATTAATGTAAGTTAAAAAAAAATTTTTTCCTTACTTTCTAACATTAAAAGATGTGCCATGATTATCTTGTGTATTTCTGTTTCCTGCCCCAGCCCTCGGGTTAGCCAGAAAGAATCTGCTTCATCTTCTTGGGAAATGATGTTAGAAGCCAAGATCTGGGTTCTAGGTATTCTTTTTTTTTTAAATTATTATTATTTTTAATTGGAGTGTAATTGCTTTACAATGTTGTGTCCATTTCTGCTGTACAACAGTGGGGATCAGCTATATGTATACATATATGCCCCTCCCTCCCACCCCTCTAGGTCATCACAGACTCTAGGTATTCTTGCTGCTACTGAGGTGTCATTACTTCTGGAACCTCTCGTCTGACAGCAGGGAATGCATGTAAGTGTATACAAATGCCTGTATATATACTTAGCTATGCATGTTTCTCTCTGTAACCATGTGTATCTGTGTGCATGTGCTCAGTCCAGTTCAGCTGTTTGTAGCCCCATGGATTGTAGACCATCAGGCTCCTTTGCCCATGGAACTCTCCAGGCAAGAATACGGGACTGGAGTGCCGTCTCCTCCACATGCATATCTATTTTAAGCTAAATATGAGTTCATATGGTTGTCTCTTACTCTGCCTAGTCCATTACCACCTATATCATTCTGGATTTCTTTCCTCGCTTATCTGTAAATTCACTCTAACAGGGAGAAGAAACCTGGCTTTCACCATCTGCCACTTAATTGTTCAAACCCATTATGTGTGTACAACAGTATCAAAATTGTTAACCTGTGCTTTCTTTAGAAAGAGGAGGAAACAGCTTTATCAACTAGAGTACAGTGCTTGTGTGCTGTTCCTTTTACAGATTCCACTTCTCTTAGAGATGCCACTCCTTTCCCTCCTATCCTTTGTAGTGAGGTTGTTGCACACATTTATGATACAAGTAGATACTTTTGTTACATCCTAAATTCCATCCTGGGATCCCCAGACCTTCTAAGTGATTTTTAAAAAAATTTACATATATTGTTTCACTCTTTCTTCTGTGAAGTTCTGTGGGTTTTGACAAATGTGTAATTTCTTTTATTTATTTACAAAAGTATCACACTGGATAATTTCAACACTTAAACATCTTCTCTGTTTCACATATCACTCCCTTAACCCTTCCCCTGGCAGCCACTGATTTTTTTTTTTTTTTACTGTCTCTGTAGTTTTGCCCTTTCTGGATATCATATCACTGAAATCATATAGTCTTGTTCGATTGGCTTCTTTTGGTTAGGAATGTGCACTGGAGGTTCATTCATGTCTTCTTGTGGTTTGATAGCTCATTTCTTTTTATCATGTAATATTATTGCATTGTATGGATATATCTACAGTTTGTATCTATTCATCTGTTAAAGGGTATCTTGCTTGCTTCTGAATTTTGGCAGCTGTGAGTAAAGCTGCTATGATTATTCATGGGTAAATTTTTGTGTGGACAAAAGTTTTCGAATAAGTTGGATAAATACCTAGGAACACAATTGTTGGATCATATGGTAAGATTCTGATTAGCTTTGTCACATATTGCCAATCTGTCTTCCAGAGCAACTGTACATCTCGCATTTCTACCAGCAGTGAATGCAAGCTCCCTTTGCTCCTCATCCTTCTTAACATTTGATATTATCAGTTTTTTGGATTTTATCTGTACTAATAAGTACATAGGAATATCTCATTGCTTTAATTGGCCCTTTCCCTAATAGCATTTAATGTTAAGCATCTTTCCATATGCTGTTTCCCATCTGTATATTTCTTTGATGAGATGTCTGTTAGGAACTTTTGCCCATTTTTGAATAGATCTCTGTTTTCTTTTTTTTGGCCGTGCTGTGTCTTCCTTGCTACGCAGAGGCTTTCTCTAGTTGTGACAAGTGGGGGCTACTCTCTAGTTGCAGTGCTTGGGCTTCTCTCGTTGTGGAGCATAGGCTTTATGGTGCAAGGGCTCAGCAGTTGTGGCAATGGGGCCTGACTGCCCCACGGTATGGGAGACCTTAGTTCCCGGACCAGGGATCAGACCTGTGTGTCCTGCATTGCAAGGTGGATTCTTAACCCCTGGACCCACCAGGGAAGTCCCATTTTCTCTTGTTGAATTTTAAGAATTCTTTATATATATTTTTGGTACAAGTGCTTTATCAGATACTTGTTCTGCAACTGTATTTTTCTTGTCTTTTTGTTCTCTTAATAGCGTCTTTACAGAGCAAATAATTTTAATGAAGGCCAACTTATCAGTTTCATGGAGAGGCTTTTTGGTGTTGCATTTAAAAACTCATTGCCAAACTCAAGACTACCTAAATTTTATTCTGTTTTCCCACCCCTTAAAAGTTTTATAGTTTTGTGTTTTGCTTTTAGATCTGTGACCCATATTGAGTTAATTTTTATACAAAGAGTAAAGTCTGTGTCTAGATTCATTTTTTTTTTTTTCCTGGTGGGTTTCAAGTTGTACCAGTAGCTAGTAAATGTGATATTTTAAGTAAAGTAGATTATAAATTTAGGTTTACAGTGGAAAGGACAGTGTTTTATTTGATTGTTTTTACATGTTTTGCAAAATCAGTTAAAAGAAACAGTTAAGAAATGGACTTGGAAAACCAAAATGTAACACTGCACAGACTTTAGACTATATACCAAGATTGATTCCTGGACATCGTATATAATTCATTTTCTTCTTTCTCACCAACTCAAAGATTCTTCTTTGTGGAAATGAGAATTGCTAATTGAGTAACACATGTCAGTTAGTTTAAATCTAATCATAGAAATAATAAAGTTCTGTTTTTCACAGAAAAGGTCCAAAATAAGGGATTTGCAGGGTGTATGCTGAGAAGGGACAGATGATATCCACACCATCTAGAAACCTGAGACTCTCTTTCCTTTTTTTCAAGTGACTTTTTTTTTTTCAAGTACCTTTCATTTGGTCATCACTTTTTGTTGTTGACACTAGGGCCAGCAGTATTGTTATATTACAGATAGAACCAGAACTCTTCAAGAAGCATCTAGATTAGATCAAACATTATAAAACTAGCACCTTTAGTGTGGCAAGCATTACATACATTATCTCTTTTAATTCTCACAAGAGCTCTTGAAGGCAGGTCTCCTTATTTCCATATTACAGGTAAGAAATAGGTTCATAAAGAGAAAATGACTTGCCTGTGGTCTGCATGGGGAGAGAGAGACAGAGTTTGGATAGATATCTTGATCTTTCTGGCTCTAAAACCGATGTTTTTAGCTTTCTTGTGTTATCTCGCTTCCCTGATAGCTCAGTTGGTAAAGAATCTGTCTACAATGTGGGAGACCCTGGTTTGATTTATGGGTTGGGAAGATTCCCTGGAGAATGGATAGGCTACCCCCTCCAATATTCTTGGACTTCCCTCGTGGCTCAGCTGGTAAAGAATCTTTAATAACTGATGTTACTGATGTTACAGCTCTAGTAAGCTGGTGTTATCTCTAGTAACTGAAAAAGTGCTAGGGTAGTATTAATGTGTCTTTGATTTTATTCTTTTCTTTAACATAGTACTTAAATGACTACTGATTTAACTGCGAATGCCTCAGAAGATTGTGTTTTTGAGATCTGTGGAGATTCTTTTTTTTTTTTTTTTTTAATGTTGATGGATCTACATCCCACTGACCCAGAGCTATGAGGTATTGCAATATCTGTAAATAATGAGGTTCCTTTCAAGAGTGGAAGTTGCGGGGGATTAGAAAAAGTAGAACACGCATTGGTGTCATTAGCTATTTGTTTATCCCTATGCCTTGCTGAATTAAGTTTCTTGAGGGCAAGAAAGTGTCTCATTGATATTTAAGCACATCACATGTGCTACCCACTCCCAAAACGTTTGCTGGATGAAATCAACACACTATCATGCTTTTTATAGAAGAATCTTTAGAATGTTTAGAAGGAGACGAACTCTTCTTCACCTGGGACTTTGAAGGTAATTATTTTTCATTTGTTCATTCAGTTCATCATTTATCGAGCATTTGTTGAGTATCTGTTCTGTGCCAGACACTGCACACACAGAGAGGAATCAGGATCTCTGCCTTCTGTCATCAGGGAACCCAGGGAATGGAGGCAACCAGACAACCATCTCAATAGAGTGTGGAGCTAAATGGAGTATGTATTAAGCAAACAAGCAACCAATGGACTTTGAAATCAGAGAGACCTTATCTGCCTTAGTTTCCTTATGTTAGAAGTGGAAACAATAGCAGTACCGTTGATGCAGTTGTTGGGAGGAGGTTAAGTGAACAAGAGGAAAAAATGTACACATTTATATTTATATCTCAGTACATAGAAGAAGGGAGAGGCTCACTGTTGTTGATGGAGTCAGGAAAGTCTTTACTGGGTATGTGACACTTGGCTTTATTATAGGATAAATTTTTGAGGTCAAGAATGAGAGGACTCCAGGGCATTCCAGGCAGAAAGATAAATACATGTGACGTGTGCAGAATGGGTTGGCATGACAGGAGCGATGCGGAGTTCTGCACGTTCTCACAGATGGAGCCCCGAGGATTATTAGAACTGAATAACCAGTTACTTTTCATTTTTATGAATAACAATACAAAAGAGTAGTCATTAAAGTGGAGTAGGAGATACTCAAGGTACCAAACCTGCTAGAAGAATTGCATGAATGCCTTCTGCTAGTCATGTGATTTCTGAATGTAGTCCTTTATGTAGCAGATAAATTCTTGTGTTCCTTTTCAGCCCTGTGACACTCAAGTGATTTTACTAAGAAAGAGCACTTGTGTGTTTGGGTGAAATCACAAGTCCTGTCTCAAACCATTCTTTTTTTAAAAAAACTTCTTATTTCATATTGGAGTATAGCTGATTAACAATGTGATAGTTTCAGATCATTCTTTTTTTTTTAAATTGAAGTATAGTTGATTTACAATATAAGTTTATAGTGTAAAGCAGAGTGATTCAGTTATATATGTGTATATACATATATATATAGAGAGAGACATACACATACAGATAAATTATATATATGTATATACACACACATATTTTTCCACTGTGGTTTATTATCAAAGTGTTCTTGTATTTAGTAGCATGAAAGTGTTCGTGCTCAGTCATGCCTGACTTTTTGCCACCCCGTGGACTGTAGCCTGCCAGGTTCCTCTGTCCATAGAATTCTCCAGGCAAGAATACTGGAGTGGGCTTCCATACCCTTCTCCAGGGGATCTTTCTAACCCAGGGATCGAACCCAGGTCTCATGCATTGCAGACAGATTCTTTATTGTCTGAGCCACCAGGGAAGTCCTATATTTAGTAGCATAGCAACATAAGAATCTAATATCCTAATGAAGTGGGATCTAGTCCCGTTTGAGTCAATCCAAAATTCTAAGAACCATGAACAGTTTTTCACCAGAACCTGAAACATAATACTTAGGAATGTGCTAAAGTAATTTTTTCAGTGAATCAATTATGAATTGATAAGAGGTCAGAGTTCTGCAGTTGAAAAATTGTGATTTTAATTTAAGGAGAAAGAAAAGAACATGAAGCTCAATAGAAGGAAGAGAAGTTTATATTTAAGTAGAGGGAAAAAGATATTTTTCAAAGTCCTCTGTTAAAGGCTAGTGATATGAATTTCATTTTATGTAGAAAGTTTTTTATTAGCACAATTAGCAATTACTTCTCTATCACCATTAGAATATTATTCCTTTTCCTAGAAATATATGCATATTATTGATATAGAAAGCCAATAGTGACATATTGGCTTAATGCAACAATAGAATGTTTCCAGTGTCTGAAATATAACATTTGTGATGACTGAATACTCTGATTTTTCTTCAGATTCTAATATTTGTAATGTTTTGTAATATTGTAATTGTTTCTAATATTTTTCATTAGAAAATAAATGTTTAAAAAATATAAGCAGCAGAACAAATTCATAAAGAAATACGTGGATGAAATGCATTACCTTTTTTTTTTTTTTGAAATGCATTACTTTTGAGAAGACATTGAACATGATTTAATTTTCTACAATAATTTTGACATTTTGAGTTAATGTAATCTTAGACATGAACATATAATAAGATGATTGTGAGCATATTTACTTTTAAATGTGAGAAAGATATAACTATGATGAAAGAGAGAGCAGATACATTTAACTTTCATATGGAAGAAAATAAGACATTATTATAGCTATATAGATTTTTTCCCCCCAATAAGCATGTTAATCTTGTCTGTGTGTTTATGTGTATATATGTAATTTCCAGTTTTTCTTTCCAGTATATTTGAAAACTTTGTTTTATGAACAACTGTATATTGGTATTTAAAAATATTGCTCTTTAATTCAGAAATACTGATTTAGAACCCTATCTTTAGGGTTTCTTGATTTGTCTTTATTATTTTAGTATATTTATCTGCATTATCAGAACTTCTGATATAAAATCTTTTTAGTTTGTGGACTATAAGCTAGGTTAGATATTTTTTATATCTCAGGATCCTTTTAGTCAAGAGAAAACATCGGTTTTGTTGGTAGTTTTTTTATTTAGCTCTTTTGTGGGGCCTTGTTAGACTCTGAATAATTTAAAAGCAATGGAATTCTTTCTGTGATAAAAATCTAGTCATCAGGCCAAATCTTGTAGCATTATTCACATGATACTCATGCATATAAAGGTGTAGAATTAATATGTATGCCTGAAGTATATATATTAAAGAGGGTGTTTTTAATTATTTTTTAACGTTCGTGGATTCACAGATTTGCTTAAAGTCTTAGCTCTTCTGTTTTTAAGTATAATGTGTAAAGAATAATAACAAAAGCATTTATAACTTCTTTAAATTTAGGAGTAATTATTTTTCTATTTTTCTATATTAGCATATTTGCTATGCAGCATTATAAGATAAACTGAGTTTAAAGTACCATCTTTTTCTATTGTTTTACTTTTTCATATATTTCTTATCCAAACGACCAAAACAAAAGTTTCAGCACCATTTATTACAGTGTCCTTGCACTTGATTGTATTTCACGTTTTTCAGTTTAATCTGAAGACTTTCCATAGTATCACGAAGAAAACAGTCCTATAAAATTCTTGAAGCAGATAAATGACCATGTGAGTTTTTTCTCAATACCCCTTCTCTATCCTACTTCCCTCTTTCCTGCCTTATTCTGTCTTCCAGCCCCAGTGTCTGACCACTTTTTTTCAGGGCCCAAATGGCATTAGTTGAAAATGTATCTTTCATAACTTTGCTATCTTTTCAGTTACCATTCAGACTTTTTCACTGCGTGGTGAGATCTCAGCTGTGATGAGTGAAATCTGAATAAAAGAGACATTCATGGTGGTTCTGACAGTGAAGGTTAGGTTTAGGCTGCCAGAGAGTTTGAAACAAAGGAGAGATTGAAGCCTCATCACCTCCGTCTTATTTGGGTAGTAAGTAAAGTATTTTGGAAGTAGTAAAGTCTCATTATGAAGATAATGAAATCTTGTCCAGACTAAGTACATTCACAGTGACTGACTTCAGCTGGAATGCATCTGAACACCACTCAGTTTTTGTACTAATTAGAAAAGATCCACCATGGTTTTGTTTGTATGTTAGAGTATATGCTAGTGACTTTTTAAAAAACATTTTGCTTTGTAGGAGCCCCTTAATACTACAGGGAATTTTAGAATTTCAATTCAAATAGTTGTCAGGTAAATTTGTATAATGTAAAAAAGTTTTGTTTTTTTTTTTTTATATGGAAAAGTCCATGGTGTTCTAAAGGGTCTTCAAATAGGACTAAAGGTTCCCTCATCTTGCCCTCAAAGCCTCCCCTCTCACACCTTCTCTATACCTGTTGTTTAGTCGCTCAGTCGTGTCCAACTCTGTGCGACCCCATAGACGGCAGCCCACCAGGCTCCCCCGTCCCTGGGCTTCTCCAGGCAAGAACACTGGAGTGGGCTGCCATTTCCTTCTCCAATGTGTGAAAGTGAAAAGTGAAAATGAAAGCGAAGTCGCTCGCAGCGACTTCAGTGTCCTACTCGTAGCGACCCCATGGACTGCAGCCCACCAGGCTCCTCCATCTGTGGGATTTTCTACGCAAGAGTGCTGGAGTGGGGTGCCATTGCCTTCTCCGCCTTAGCTTCCTATTTCCCCTTTATTCTTAGTAAGCTTCTGTTACTGCTGTCCGTCCTAACAGTCACTGGGAACGGTAATGTGATGGTGGTGGTTTAGTCACTTAAGTCATGTCTGACTCTTGTGACCTCATGGACTGTAGCCTGCCAGCTCCTTTGTCCATGGGAAGGATAATACTGTGGTAACATTTCCTTTAAAAGGAAAATTACAGAAGAGGAATATGTATACAAATGTATAATGAATATAGCAAAATACATCCTGGAAGGTCTTTTGTTTGTGAGGGTGAGTTTTGTTAGTCGTTGTTGTGATAGATCTTGTTTGACTCATTTCAACTTTCTCCAGTGATCCTTTTGTGATATGCATATATGAGATAGTTAGGCGAGATTAAGGATTTGGTTAAACCATTAGCAAGCACATTGGCTTAATTCAACCCAATCTAATTCCTTCATCTAACATTTTTGGACATATACAGCTTTATTTAATAGAAAATAATTTTGTTTCATTTAGTGAAACTTATTTTTCAATAAAGAAATATTAAATAAATGCCTGCATTACTAAGTAGCAATAATTACTGTAATTAACAAAACAGACAAAGTTGCTAACCTTAGAGTACACAGTGTCAAAAATCTAGATTAGAAGAAGCATAAAAAACTTAAAAGAAGCATCAGATTCAATGTAAATGGTCAAAAATGTGTAAAATAAAGAATAACCTTTCTGGCTTCTTCCCTGCCTTCCTTCATCTGTCTCCTTTTCTTTCTTTTTCTCTTTTTCACTTCTAAGAGAGTGAAGATATTAACATTTTGTATTATATTTTCCAACACAGCCCAATATTGTGGATTTATAAAATAATAACATTTTCAAATTACATTTTATTTTGCAGTCACCCTGCAGAAGAATATTTGTTATTTGTGAACAGCTTTGGGAAAAATTATGGTATACCAGCACTCCCTTTGAAAGATTTTTCAGCTAAGGTCAGCTTAAGATCAGAACAGACAAGTATGGTTTGTATTAGTTTTATAGACACTACTCAGTATTCTTTTCTTGGAAATGCCTAGGAATGAAGAAACCATTATTCATAAAATGAAGTCATGCTGAAGACCTCAGGCTGGTCGTAAAGTGGTCATCTTTAGAGATGGCGAAATGTGTCTTACTGGGAGTTTGAAATGTGGGTAACTTGAAGACCTTCGTTTGAAGCAGCACTGCGGCCTCCTCCTCTGGTGGAGCCCAGCACTTCCTAACACACTGCTCGAATTACACACCACTGACATGATCCCCACAATGTGTTCGGCTCATGTGGTTCTTGTTAGCTGTTGTGAATGAAAGATTCATAACTATCTGTTTCAGAAAAACGCCTTTATTTGCATTACAGAGAGGTTGATTGGAACAGGATCAAGAATTGTTTTTAAATTGTAAGTGAGCACTTATGGTTTGGGTCATGATTGACACTGGACTTTTAAAAAAATTCCATGCCCCAAGAAGTTTCTGAGTAAATGTTTCGATGACAGTGTTGACATAGATGGAGAAGAGTGCCTGCATTTTTTCCCACATTCCTAGTGATTTGGATCAAATATTTTTGTAGAAAACCCTGCTAACCTTTCCCTTATCTTGCCTACCAGGTGATATATGACAGGATCACAGAGGGGAGTAGGACATCATGCAAACTTGCCAGACAGATAATTAAAGAGTCCACGTGGCAACCTTGTGGCCTGATTTTCCAAGCTCTGTCATCCTAACTGGAGAGTTAGCTGTGTGCTGTCAGCTTGAAGAACTGTAGGCTTGTGTACAAATTGAGGGGTTGGGGAAGGGAGAGGGGGTGGGTATATAAATTCCATCTCTGCAGGTTTGCCAAATTCATAATATAGAAGCACTTTTGTTCTAAAAGAAAACTTAATTCATTATTTCCTCATTTTGGCTATTACTTCTTATATGTTAACAAATCACTACCAAACAAATTAAATACCAGAAGAACTTTTTTTTTATTTTAATTGATGGCATACTAGAAGTTAGTTATTTTTGAAGTCTTTTTTTTTCTTAAAGAAAAAGGTAAGATTTGAACGTATTGGTTAGAGTGGGTGAAATCATTTTCACCTTTTGCTTTTGTAGTAAATTAGTTTGTGCATTTTTGGTAGCAGTTCCTGAACTATCCAAATAAGATGAGGCTTGTTTTTCTCTCACTAGGCAGATATTAATATTTATGAATACCTGAAGTTGATTATGTGATATTAAAAGTCACATAAGATTTCCAGCCTTTGTTATATTAATACATTCTACAAGTTGTTACTACAAAAATGAGAATTTTAGATACCAATGTGAGTCAGTTCTTTTTGGTTATACACTGACTTTTTTTTTATTTTTTGGCCACACCTCATGGCATGTGAATTTAGATCCCCCACCAGGGATTGAACCCATGACATTCGAAGTGGAAGTGCTGATTCTTACCCGCTGGACCACCAGGAAAGTCCTACACTGACTTCTAATTGCTCTCCTGTCTTTACATATTCCCACTTGATATGAATAGGAACTCTTTTTCCTACTGTGTATACATAGTTCATGTCATATGCTGTTTTGAAATATATGGAGATTATTTGCTGGAATAATAAAACTCATTCAGACTTGCATCAGCTAGACTTTTTAAACAGTTTTTTTCTGATGAGAGCTGTGCTTAAATACTTACTTCTACCATATCATGTCTCTCTTCCCACTCCTAACATTTTCTCACTTTTCTCCAGCATGTCTTGAAGGGGCTTGTAAACCCAGTTCTAAAATATGTCATGCATCTCTCTTCAACAGGTAATTGGCCCCATGCCTGTCTTTAATCCCAAACTGCACTGAGGTATCTCATTCATTTTCCTTCTTCCTCAGATGTGATTGAAGTTTTCTGACCTCGTGACTGCCTTCTAATTTTCAATGTGACTTAGACCAAATTGTAGTCAGAGAGTCATTAATAATCAAAATTAATAATATTGGAATGTAATTTTAATACTTTAGGCCTCTCTATCTTGGTAAATGTATTAAAGAGTCAGTTTAAACAGTTATTCTTCTGTCATATGCATGTGTCTGAGTCAGAGTGTTTATATAGTAAGCTGTTGGAGTCATGGGCCTCTTGGTGTGGTATTATGCACAGCTAGAAACTGTTCTCTCTCTTTTTTTTTTTTTTTGAAACTGTTCTCTTAATGATCTTTTGTGCTGCCTTTCCATCTGGTTCCCAGCTAAGATTTTTTGACACGAAGCTTGTACCTGTTGCTTTCTCTAGTTCACTTTTCCTATACACATGTCAGCCCACTTTAGTCTGCTGCCTAAGCTCATTCCTGTAGGTTATTTGTAATCTTCGTAAAGACCAAACTTAAAGGAAAACATTTGGTTTTTCTCATACTTGATTTTGCTGTGGCTATTAGAACATGGATTATATTTTGTTCAGTATTGAATTTTTATCACCTAGAGTTTCTGGTACTCTGTAGATTGTTAATTTTATTTACTTATTTGTATTAATTTATTTGGCTGCGTCAGTCCTAGTGGCTGCACACGGAACCTTTAGTTGCAGCACCCAGGCTCTCTCTAGTTGTGGCACATGGGCTTTCTTGCCCCACAGTATGCGGGATTTTAGTTCCCCGACCAGAGATTGAACCTGTGTTCCCTGCATTGCAATGTGGATTATTAACCACTGGACCACCAGGGAAGTCCCCTAGATTGTCTGTTTGCTGAATGGATATATGTATGCAATGATCACTGTTTTTTTTTTTTTCCCCCTGAAGAATGTTTTGTTCCTTTGGCTCCCACGGTGCTGTTCTTTCCTGGTTTCTTTTTTTATCTATCTGTACTTAGATGTTGATTCAGAAGCTCTACTCCTTGGAGTTTAATAGGTATGTGAAAAGTTGTTCCACGGTGGTAATCTTCTAAAGTAAGTTCTAGCATCATTTGTTGGTAGCAAGGAGAGCCAGCACTTTCTTGCAGGAGTGGATGGGGGATGGGAGAGTGGGGATGAGTGGCTTCTCGGTTCATGGTTTTGTCTATAATCTGAATACTTACAGGTTGAGAAGTTTCTGAATTTTCCAGGATTCTTTTCTCAGCCTTCATCTAATTTCATGTTTCATTATCTTCCAAGGTGACTTCAGCCACTCACATTGTTTCACTTAGAACATTGACTCTCAATTCTTTATCTCTCGCAGATGCTGTTCTCCTGAGGTCCAGGCCTTTAGTTCTGACTGTACCTGCATGTTGCACAGGCCCCTTGGCCTTCACAGTTGTCCAAATACATTGTTGCCTTTTTCCTAATCCAGCTCCCTTCTCTTCTCTTCCTGTTCCTCTGAATGGAGCCACTGTTACACAAATGGTAACATCTGTGAATCTTTCTGAACTCCTAATTCTGCCTTAACCCTTCACTTCCTCCAACCTTGAAGGGATGTTTGTTGATTCTTATTATAGCATGGGTGACAGCATCCCTTCTTCCCTATCTTGACTGCTAATCATATTTTTTATGTTGCTTAACATTCCTCATTGTTTCCCCATATGTTCATTACACAGTACAGTTCCCCCTGGTATGGCACGCAACAGCTCCTGCTCTCCTCCCAGGCTTTTCCTCTTTGACTGCCAGTGCCCCACAAATGCTGTAACAATTGTCATTCCCTGGATACACTCAGCTTCACTCTTGCGACTTTGCACACTCCATTTCCTCTGCCTGGATTTCCTCTCTGTTGTCCTCATCAGCTTGTCTGTATCATTTTAGATTTGGCTTAAAGATCACTTTCCCAGAAAAAAGTCCTTTCTTTGTGCCTAAGTGGTAGGATATACTTACTTTAAAATAGTAATTATGCTGTGTTTTATGGTTTGTTTACTCTCTTTTCTCTCTAACCAGTCTGAGCACTTACAGGTGGAGGATGTGTTGGAATAATCTTTGTCTTTCTTGTCCCTTAGCACAATGCTGGATGCAGAGTATGTACTCAGTTTTTGTTTTAATGTATATTCGGTCAATGTATGCTTAGCATGCCTTTTGGTGTTAGTGGGCTTCTCTTCTACAGGTAAAGAGAGTATGATGGAAAAGCTGAGCAGGATTTATTTATTCACTATTGGACCATTTCACCTGCTTCCTTTCACAGAGCCTTCTGGAGGTGAAATTTTGAGGCAGTCTGTTTACTGTATATTCTCTTCCCCTGTCTCCTATCATTCTTCCACATGTTGCACCGTAGATGCCTTAAGGTTGTCTTCCAGTTACCCAAGACATATCTCTGTGACCGTTTTCTCTACCCTTGTGAACTACTGAAATATATTGTTCAGTTATGTCTGGCTGGAGAGCCTGTAATTTATAGATAAAATGCTGAGATTGGGAAATTTAAAAAATTTAAATAAAAATTAAAACGGGGCAGTTTAAATGTTAAATTTAAATAGAACCTTTTGCTTGCCACCACCCTTCACAACCCTCCTTTCAATGAAAAGAAGACCTATAGTATTTGCCAGTGAGAGATCAGGACCCAACCAAAACGCCTATCTGGCAGTGACTCATTTTGTATCATGATTATTTAAGAAAAATAAAATTATTTAAGAAAAAGTAGCTTATGAGTAATCAAAATAAGAATATTAAAATATTATATATATGAGAAATTTAGAGTTTGTGTAGTTCAGCATTCTTATTTTACTGACGAAGAAAGTAAAACCAAGATGTGTCAAGTGATTTGTCCTAAGTCATGCAACTAGTTTATTGCAGAATTTCCTAATATCTAAGCATTCTAAGCCTTCATATAACTGTACTGTCATGAGCCTGATGCTCTATTGAATTTGACAGGAAATTGAAAATTGATTTATTCAAAATATTTATCAGCTATCTTCAAAAAAACACAGAACTAGATATAGTTCTAGGCACTGATGATACAGATGCTAATAAGGTGGCTCTCCCTGGTTGCACCTAAATCGTGGAGTGAAAGAGGCATTAAAAATTATGAAAGTGATATAAATGATATTTATCTACTCAAGTCACAGGTATAATACTTGGCCTATATTAAAAATCTCTTTATTAAAGTTTGAGAACAAACTTGCTTAGCTTTTTTTTCCCAATCCCAGAGCAAACAGGAAGAAAGAAAAGTAGATGATGATGAGGTTCTAGAAAGCTTTATAAACAGAAATGTGAAGCTGATAAGCTGGGGAGAAAGAGAAAAAAATTAATTTATTTACACATATGTTAATATATCAGGCGGAAGAGCCCAAACTCATTGCAGACTAGGAAATGACTATAGTCCTGAGCAGAGCATCAGTGAGCTGAGTGTCTCTTGGGTTGCAGAAGAATGGTATCATCACATGGGGCAATGAGAGTTTCTATTGTTTTCTCCACTCAATCCTGAAGGAAATCAACCTTGAATATTCACTGGAAGAATTGTTGCTGAAGCTGAAATGCCAGTATTTTGGCCACCTGATGCAAAGAGCCGGCTCATTGAAAAAGACCATGATGCTGGAAAAGATTGAAGGCAAAAGAAGGGGGCAGCAGAGGATGAGACGGTTAGATGGCATCCCTGATTCAGTAGTCATGAATTTGAGCAAACTCTGGGAGGCAGTGAAAGACAGGGAAGCCTGGTGTGCTGCAGTCCATGGCGGGGGGTGTCACAAAGAGTCGGACATGACTTAGTGACTGCACAACAACAACCATTGTTTTCTCCCCACAAAGAGTACCTGGTTTTGACAATCACCCGTGGACAGCAGTGCCTTTGTGGAAGTCTGGTGGTCCAGCAGAGAAGTTCAGCCTACTGTTGTGGGGGGAAAATGTCTGAGATTGCATGCCTTGAAGAGGGCAACAGGAACAGTTTTGGTTTACTTGCATCACCCTTTCCACAAGGTGGTACAGCCCAATGCCAATAGGAACCTTCCTGACCGATGCTTTCTTTCACAGGGAAAACTGAGAGTGTTTGAGCACCCCCGGTGCCTCATCCATTCATAGTTCCATACTCTACCCTTTGGCCAGCTCCCTGTGTACACCCCTGAAGCAAAGACAGTTAACCTTTGCAGCCATTGGTGAGCACAAGTGGAAAGCCAACTGGACTCTGCAGCATTGGGAGAGACCACATGAACATTGAGCATTCAGGGCTGCCCCAGGGAAAGCAAAATGGGAGGCTGTCATCATTTGACCTGGCTTTGCAGGATCCACAGAAGCATACAGTCTTAAGAATTCACTCACAAAAAGGAACAATAAGTGTGGAATAGGTGAATCCATAGAAAAGATTTGAAAAAGTCTCCAGATTCCTAGCAAGGCTCTGGAAGGTTTTTTTCTCCTAAAACCAGTCTGTAAAGACTGGAGTAGGTGACTGCTTCTTCAGTGCAAAGAGAGCAATGCAAGACTCTAAGAAACATGAAAAATTAAGGAAAAATGACACCACTTAGGAACACAATAATTTTGCAGTAACTAACACCCCACCCCAAAAAAGGAGAGCTACAATTGTTCCCAGTAAAAGAATTCAAAAGAGTAATTTTAAGGAAGCTTAGGGACCTACAAGAAAACACAGGCAATTCAATGAAATTTAAAAAAAATTAATATATGAACAAAATGAAATGTTAAACAGAAAAACAGGAATCAAAAAAAAAAAAAACCAAATAGAAATTCTGGAGCTGAATAATATGGTGAATGAAATTAAAAAATGCATTAGAGAGCATCAGTGTCTGACTGGATCAAGCAGAAGAAAAAAATCTGTGAAGCAGAAGGTAGGTCATTTCAAATTATCCAGTCAGAGGAGTTCAAAGAAGAAAGAATGACAAAGAATGAAGAAAGCCTATGTGAACTATGAAATACCTTTAGGAGAAACAACTACATATTATTGAAGTCCCAGAGGGAGAAGTGAGGGAGAAGGGAGCAGAAAGCTTATTTAAAGAAATAATGGATGAGAATTTTCTAAATATGGGGAGAAAGTTGGGCATCTAAATTTATGAAGCTCATAATTTCTCCCCAGATTTTAACCCAAATGATTTACTACAAGACACATTATAATAAAACAGTCTAAAATCAAAGACAAAGAGAATTTTAAGAGCAGCAAGAGAAAAACATTCCTTAAAGACAGGGAACCCCCCACAGAGCTATCAGTGGGTTTCTCAGCAGGAACCTTGAAGGCCAGGAGAGAGTGGGGTGATACATTCAAAGTGATGAAAGGAAAAAAACTGCCAACTAGGAGTATTTTATCCAGTAAAGTTGTCCTTCAGAAATGGAGATACAGAGACTTTCCTGGTGGTCCAGTGGCTAAGACTTGGTGCTACCAATGCAGAGGGCCTGGGTTCGCTCCCTGGGTGGGGAACTAGATCTCATGTGTTGCAACTAAGACTTTGCATGCCTCAACTAAAAGTCTCATGTACTGCAACTGAGACTCCATACAGCCAAATAAAAAAAGAATGGATTGATAAAGGCTTTCCCAGACAAACAACCGCTGAGGGAATTCATCACCATTATACCTGCCTGATGGAAAGGGCTGAAAGTTCTTTAAGCTGAAAATGAAAGGACCCCAATTATAATGGTAACAAAAAACCATGAAAATGTAAAATATAATGATAAACATAACTGTAGTCATATTCAGAATACATTAATACTGTATTACAGTAGTGTGTTAAAAAATTAACCCTAGTATAAAGTTTAAAGGACAAAAGTATGGGAAATACCTAGAGCTGCAATAATTTGTTAATGGACACACAGTATAAAAAGAGGTAAATTATGACATCAAAAACATAAAATGTGTAACTACATTGGAAATGCTATATAACTGAAATGAAGAGGGATCTGTTATATATCATTTATGATATTGAGAAGCTACTATTCATTTATTTATGTGTACGCATACATATTTTTGAAGATTTTTAAGTTTGAAAAAGCGATTTTGTCCAGTGCCAAAGTTATGGTCTGGTTTATTGCAGAAACTCTATAAAGACGTTGAATGAATATTAAGGAAAAGTCCTGTGCTTGAAATTGCTTTTCCAAAACATTGTAAAAACGTTATGTTCATAGTTTGCAGAAATTTATTTAATCCTCAATAGAGTTGAGTTATAGTGGCCAAAGTTTTCTCTTTTTATAATTGGAACAAGAGTCATAAAATCTATCTCAGAACCTGAGAAACATATCCTACCCTTCTTGCTAAAACCTTTTGAAAAATATTCTCTCTAGTCTTTCCAGTGTTCTTCAACAATCTGTTTTTTCCCCTAGAGAGGGATTTTCATCTTTTTCCTTTGCTGATTCAGGAGTAAAATAACTTCTTTCTTGCTGAAAGAAGATACTTGTTTCTGTATGATAAAGTGATTAAGTTGGTTTATGTCATTTTAGCTGTTCTGATCTTAAATTATGTGTATGCGATATACGTTTGTGTGGGGTGAGTTTTTTTTTTTTTGGTAGCATCCTGACTCTTTCCCAAAGTTTCTCTGTGCTGATCAAGTGATTGCTTTTTCAGATTCATCTAAAGTGATTTGGCTCAAATTAGATAGAATTAGAGACTGGTTGTAAAATGTTCTAAAATTAAAGCAAGAAGCTAAAAAACATGAGGGACAAGTTTGCTCAGCCATGTTTCAAGGAATAGTTTTGTTCTTTTTTGTTCAGTCTCTAAGTCATGTTTGACTCTTTGCGACCCCATGGACTGCAGCACGCCAGGCTCCCCTGTCTTTCACTATCCCCTAGAGTTTACTCAAGACTCATGTCCATTGAGTTGGTGGTGCAATCTAACCATCTTATCTTCTGTTGCCCCTTTCTCTTCTTGCCCTCAGTCTTTCCCAGCATCAGGGTGTTTTCCAGTGAGTCGTTTCTTCGTGTCAGGTGGCCAAAGTATTGGAGCTTCAGCATCAGTCCTTCCAGTGAATATTCAGGATTGATTTCCTCTAGAATTGACTGGTTTAATCTCCTTGCTGTCCAAGTGAGTCTCAAGAGTCTTCTCTAACACCAGAGTTAAAAAGCATCAATTCTTCTGGTAACAGAGTGTTTGGGCTTGGACTTGCATTTCACTTGATGTCCAAAAGTCGAACTCCTTATTTTGACAGAAAGTGGATCTGAAGCCACAGCTCTCTAGAGAGCAAAGCTGCTTTACCCGGACTGCTTGCCCTGTGCTGATTGCAGCCGTCACTTGGGTGGTTACCCAAGTGGTAAACTTTGGGTAGTTTACTTTTATATTCAGTGCCTTGTTGCCTGGAATTAAAAAGGAAAAGTTATGATCAGATGGCCCTTAAGTTTTATTTTACATTTGTCAGTAAAAGGGCTTTTATATGACAGGCACGTTTTCTCTAATTCACTTCCAAAAACTTAGAGGGAAAGAAAAAAGGACAAAATAGTGAAGGGACTTTGGGATCACTTCCTCGTACTATCTCATTTGAATACATGATTAAGTTATACAAAATATGTTTCTTTCCCTCTTTCCTTTGTATTTTGAAATTAGCTCCAATACTGTCACAAAGAATCCTTATAGTGAGTTAGCTTCGGAGATAGTTCACAGCCAGGGAGAATCTCTAGCCCATGAGAAGAGCACATCTTTGACCCCTTTTCCTTTGCCAGCCATGTCCAATTGTTTGCCAACTCCTGCGGCTTTCACATTAAAGTTAATCCTTGCCTTTGCCCTGTCTGCTTTAACATTCACAATTTTAGGGCCACATAAATGTTTTCTTAAGCTATTACCTCCTAAGCCATCTCTGCATCTGCTTCTGTCCTACTTCAGTTTTCATTCTGATTGCTCCTTCCAGTTCAGTTTTGCTAAAGCCGAGCTCAGATGATGTCAGTTTGTGCTTAGTTGCTCAGTTATGTGTCTGACTCTTTGTGACTCCGTGGACTGTAGCCTGCCAGGCTTTTCTGTCCATGGGGATTCTCCAGGCAAGAATGCTGGAGTGGGTTGCTATGCCTTCCTCCAGGGGATCTTCCCAACCCTGAGATCGAACCCAGGTCTCCCACATTGCAGGCGGATTCTTGACTGTCTGAGCCACCAGGAAAGCCCAAGAATACTGGAGTGGGTAGCCTATCCCTTCTCCAGGGGATCTTCCCAACCCAGGAATCGAACTGTGGTCACTTGCATTGCAGGTGGATTCTTTACCAGCTGAGCTACAGATGATGTCAGGCCAGTCCTTAAAAAACTGCCAACAGGAGAAGATTCAGTCTTGGCCCTCCATAACCTGGTTACTTGCTTTCATTTTTACTTTAGCCTCCCTTTTTCCCCTTCTTATAAATGACTCTCTAGCCAAAATGAAGCACTCTGCACTTGCCCCTGAATTCTTCCATCTCCCCAGGTTTTCCACTCTTAATGTCCCTCTTCTCTCTGTTTACTTGGAATGTCTTTTGACCTTATCTTCATATGCAAATCTGTTCTCTCTTTTGGCAAATATATTCTGTGCCATCATGGAATAAAATTTACCTTCCCTGATAACACCCCCTACTGCTCCCACAGTCCTCCAGTTTGTTTTCTTAGGATCTCTTTGGCACTCACTCACTTCTGTTGTGTGCTGTGAGGTATATCTGTATGTCTCACCAGACGCCAGGTATTTACCCTGTACCTTCTGACTTGGTGGACTCCATATCTGATTTTTACTCCTGCCTGGGCCACAAGGCCTAGAGCAGTGATTTTATGTGTGATAAAAGCTTTAATATATGTATTAGTTAAATGGCAAAATAAATGAATCTCTGTCCTGCATATTCCACCATGAATTTTACTCCCACACCTGAAAAGAAAAATCTTAATACTGGCCACAGTTTTTTCCTGAGCCTACATTGAAATACTCTGTGAAAGTTTAATCATGGGGACAATCAGAATGTACTCTGTCATTTAGGGAAAAAACCTCTGGCAAACACACCTGTTTTTCAAGTTCTCAGTTTTTAAATGTGGGCTATGATTATTCCCTTTAAGCATCTCACAGATTTAATAGAGTGAGCCATTGTGTTAAAGTTTTTATACCTTACTCCGTGAAGAAACTGAACTCTTGAAATAGAAGGCTAACAAAGGTGAGAGTATTTCGACTTGACACTTTCTGTTCTATCCATTCCTGTCATTACAGAACAGTTAAGGTTGGTGTAAAATGCCAGCCTGTGAGTGAGACAGTGAGATATTTCTGATACTTTTATTAATCAAACCTGCCTGAAAAGGGCCTCAGAAGCAGTCCTTCAGCCTATTGTTTTTAGAAAGCTCCATGATAATTGTGAATATTTTTAATAGTATGAATAATATCCATTCTTTTTCTGTTTTTTCTTTTTTTCTTATTTCTCAGTTTTCTTTGGTAAAGTAAATTGGGTTCAGTGTTGCTTGTTAGAGTTTTGTTTATCACGTGATTCTCAATCCAGGTTTTTATATTGAAATGAAGTCCAACTAAGAAATGAAAATTACAAATAATTAAGACACTGGAACTATTTTGGTTATTACTCAGCTCCTGAAAGCAAAACAAGTATAACTACAAAAAAAATTTGAAAAATAAAGAAATTTTACTCTGGTCAGAATGCTTAGGAAGTTTTTGTACTGTGTTCAATTCATTTATTTTGCTCTGTACTCATTTTCTGGTGCATTAGACAAAGGACTGAAAATATAGTTACTATTTAGAGATGTTCATTGTTTGAGAAGAAATTCAGCTGAGTCTTGAACATTCTCATGACATGTATGGAATAGTTTTCTAGAGACTGTTTTAAATTATAAATACATCTTCTGTGTTAATGTTTTAAGTGTTGCTTTCCAGATATGGTGCTTAAGATATTTCTGTGGACATGTTATATTCTAATTGTTTCATTCAATGGTGTCTTACACCATATGTGTTTAAATGAAAGTTGATTGATATCATAATGCTGGTTTGCTTGTTTTACTTAAAATCCTGAAGAATTCTCTTAAATATTTCCACAAAGGTATATTTTTCATTTATTTCTTCCTTATATGTATATACCAACTATGGCATCTATTTTAATGAGAGTGTCAATAAAATTTACAGAAGTAGAATTGCTGTTTGTGTTATTAATGATCTAAAAATGACTTGTGAATTGCTGTTTGTGTTATTAATGATGGAAAAATGACTTGTAACATGTTCCTGACTATGTCTATTATTGTGTATGCTTTTTGATAACTGTCAGTTTATTTTGCTGACATTATTCTATAGAAAGAGAACTCATCCTTTTTTTTAGTGGTTAGTTCATGCAGTCTTGATTAATGGAGCATAAAGTGAGGTCTTATTTGGTGACAGAGAGAGACTGGGGTTTAACTTGGGAGCATATGGGAAAAAATGAACTCTCTTCAAAGAATTTAAATATCTTACAGAGAACTCTTTGCTACTCAGTTGTGAACAATTATAGTTGTGTCTTATTTTTATTTTATATTGAAATTGCTCAGGTGACTTTAATTTTTATCTATAAAACCTTAAAAGTATAGTCTGATTAAAATAATTTGTGTCTAAGAAATGATTTTGATCCCTTTAGATTTTTCTTTTTCCTGATTCTATGGAATCAAAAGGTGTGTAAACCTGGAAACTCTCAGAGAGTGCCAGACCGTCTCCTTTTGTCTTTTTGTTACTGTTGTATCATGTTTTCTGGTGTCACTGTTAATATGACTTCAAGAGGCAGCTGCCACTATTGTTTAATGATAGTCATTTACCTCTAAGGCCTGGGAAAAAGAGTTTTTTTCCTGTGCTTATGTGCAGATAGCTAAATCGCTACTATGATGGAAGGAGATTATATTTGCTTAATACTGAAAATGCTTTTTTCTCTAATAATCTTGAAGTATCAAGAACTCAACTTTAGAGTGGTATTGTTTAATTAATTCTTAGTAAATAGAGCACACCCAAGTTTGTACAAGCTGCCGGGGAACTTATTCCTTCTTTACTTCTGTTCTTAAAATCCCATCTGCCCCTGTTTGCCCAGGATTGTGGTTTGCTATTGTTTAGTCGCTAAGTCATGTCTGACTCTTTTGCGACGCTGAGGAGTGTAGCCCGCCAGGCTTCTCCGTCTGAGATTTTCCAGACAAGAACACTGGCATGGACTGCCATTTCTTCTCCAGGGGTTCTTCCCCACCCGGGGACTGAACCTGTGTCTCCTGAATTGGCAGGTGGAGTCTTTACTCCTGAGCCACTGGCAAGCCCCTTCCCAGGATTATTCGAAAGTTAATCGTATAATCCAGAATGGTCTTTTTAAAAAATGGACACCTCCAAGACACTTTCCATCTCTAATATTCTACAAATCATTGATTTTAATTTAGCTCAGTTCTTACTCCAGGGAAGCATGGCATAATTCTAATTTTTAAGTTAATACTTACATTTATTTTTATTATCTTAAATTGAGTGGAAATATTTATTTGTAAAATAACAACTGAAAAATATCCAGCTTTTTATTCTCTGGGGAAAGGCAATTCTCTAATACATTTTTTTCCCTTTACACTTGCAATGCTTTTACTTTGTGAAATATAATTGGGAAAATAGATTTCCAGACAGCTTGAAACTGACAAATGAGTATTTTGACAGGTATTCCTGGAAGAAGAGCTACAGCCATCAACCACTTCAGTTTCCTTATTACAACAACTGTGTTTAGCAGAGAACAAGACACAATTTGAAACAAATATTTAGTTTTGGGGGAGGTGGGTGAGTATAAAACTTTTAAAATGTATTTGAAAAATAGAACACTTATTTCAGTGTTAAAGAAGAAGAGAGAAACTCACAATGTTGGTATAAAGTACTTTTTTTATGGCCCAAGACTGACCTGATACCGTGAACTTTTGCATCTTCCATTTAAGAGGATATTCCCAAAAGGGGAACCACTTTTCTCTGCCATCTAATGACTTTGTCCTGTGTACTGTCTCTCTGTGGCTTTAGAAAAGAAAGCTTCAAAACAAACCTTACAGCAGAAACAAAGTTTTTGGTTTTTGTATAAAATAGCATTGGCGAGCAGTATTCACTTGACCTCAGACTGGTAGAACTAGTCTGTTTCTATAAAGTTGCGTTGTGGAAAAAGTAGACCTGAGCTCTTTTGATTCTATTTTTATCTCATTCCAATTCCACTTTGTAAGCGTTTCATTAGCCTGTATGTATTGTAAACTGTATTCTTTAGGTTTTCCTTGATCATATAAACACACTGGAATATAAGAAGCAACATGCAATCTCTTGTTCATCACCCAAAATGTTGGCTGCTGCCATTCGTTTTCTCCGTCATCATCATCATCACCATTGCCACTGTTGATTTATCATTAATATATGTATTTAAAAAACAGAGACTGCTGTTTGACTGGTTTGTAGAATTTGTGAAAAGCATAACTCTGAGGCTTCCCAGATGGCACAGTGGTTAAGAATACACCGGCAACACAGGAGACATGGGAGACGTGAGTTCAACACCTGGGTCAGGAGAATCCCCTAGAATAGGAAATAGCACCCGACTCCAGTATTCTTGTCCAGAGAATTCCATGGACAGAGGAGCCTGGTGGGCTATAGTCCATGGGGCTATAAAGAGTCAGATACAACTGAGCAACTGAGCACACACAAAGATCTGAGAAACTTAAAATGTGACCTGGTGTTTAAAATTATGAATAGTTAAAGAATTTAATTCTGTTTGGTAGTAATGATTGAATGTTTTTGCCTGGTTTAGCAAATCAAGCTAGATATATGTTTACATGACCCCAGGGAGTCTTATTTTGTAAATTTAAGCCTGCATCACAATCAGTTTCATTTAACTTTTAACTAGGGTGTGGTCATTACCACATTCTGTTTTTAAAATTGAAGTGTAGTTGATTAACAATATTATTTTGGTGTCAAGTGTATAGCATAGTTACTCAGTATTTTTACAGTTTATACTTCATTAAACATTGCCCTGATATAATGGCTGTTATTCCCTGGCATGTGCAATATATCCTATCTACTTTATACAAGTGGTTTGTATCTCTTAGTCCTGTAGCCCAAACCCACCCCTCCTCCACTTCCCTTTCCTCACTCATGGCTGTTATTTGTTTTCTGAATCTGTGAGTCTGTTTCTGTTTTGATATATACATTTATCTGTATTATGTTTTGGATCATATATATAAGTGAGGTCATACAGCATTTGTTTTCTCTGACTTATTTCACTAAGCATAATATTCTTTAGGCCCGTCCACATTGCTGCCAGAATTTCATTCTTTTTAATGGCCAAGTAATATTCCAGCATGCATGTGTGTGCGTGTGTGTGTGTGTGTGTGTGTATACACCACATCTGCTTTATCCATTTGTCTGTTGATGGATACTTAGGTTGCTTCTGGTTCTTGGCTGTTATTAATAGTGCTGCTATGATCATTAGGGTGTGTGGATCTTATCAAATTAGTGTTTTTTATCTTCTTCAGCTTTCTACCCGGAAGTGGAATTGCTGTATCATATGTTACTTCTTGGGCTTCCCTGGTGGCTCAGACGGTAAAGAATCCGCCTGCAATGTGGGAGACCTGGGTTTGATCCCTGGGTTGGGCAGATCCCCTGGAGGAGGGCATGGCAACTCACTCTAGTATTCTTGCCTGGAGAATCCCATGGACAGAAGAGCCTGGTGGGTTATAGTCCATGGGTGGCAAAGAGTTGGACATGACTTAGCGGCTAAGCACAGCAGCATGTGTTGGTTCTGTTTTTAGGTTTTTGTGAGGAACTTCCATATTCTTTTCCATAGTGAGTATACCAATTTACATGCCCACCAATAGAGTACAAGGGTTCCCTTTTATCCTCTTCCTTCCCAGCGTTTGTTATTTGTAGACTTTTTCATGATAGTCATTCTGACAGGGGTGAGGTGATATTTCACTGTGGTTTTCATTTACACGTCTCTAATAATTAGCAATGATGAGCATCTTTTCATGTTCCTGTTAGCCATCTGTATGTCTTCTATGGAAAAATGTCTCTTTAGGTCTTCTGCCCGTTTTTTTGATTGTGTGGGTTTTTTTTTTTTTTTTTTTTTTTGTATTAAGTTGTATGGACTGTTTATATAGTTTGGATATTAACCCCTCGTGAGTCATATCATTTGTAAATATTTTCTTCTATTCCATTGGTTGTCTTTTTGTTTAGTTAATAGTTTCTTTTGCTGTGCAAAAGCTTTTAGGTTTGATTAGATCCCCATTTGTTTATTTTTGCTTTTATTTCTTTTGCTTTAGGAGACAGATCTAAAAGGGTTTTGCTACAATTTATACCATAGAGTGTTCTGCCTATGTTCTTGTCAAGTATTCGTTTCTCTATTAAACCTTTTCTCCGAGTGTAGATACATTATCTAAAATCAAAATACTCTTGCCTTATAGAAGACTCATAATTCCTTTAACTCCATGTAGACATCTTGAAAATCACTTGTTTGTAATACTAATTACCTCACTTCTTGCTTTTCTGAAGAAATTTGTTTCTCTGAGTTTTGTTGGCCTCCTGTCATTTATTTATTCCTTCCCTACCGTCAATAATTTTTGTGTCTCATTCTTTTTTTTCTAATAATTAAAAAACAAAACCAACTGTTCTTTTAAACTGAAAGCTGTTTGAAGGGTACAGTTTTCTAATCCTTTATTCTCTCTCTCTCTTTGGACGGGGGGCTCTGTTTTTTTTCCCCTTTCTTTTTTTTCTTTCTCTTTGATCCCCAAGAAGAGGTTTTTTTCACACTATTGTTGATATCTAACCGCTCTAACATCTGTTTGAGATGGATGTAGAAATCAGCAGTGGGTGTGGGGACATAAGTACAAGTATGGAGTCACACCCATGTCCCTAACAAGTATTTATGCATGAGACTTTTACTTGTATTCTGTAGTTTATTGTACTCTGATAACTTTAAAGTGAAGCAATACATTGCTAGGCATTAATCTTCAGGGGACAAGCTTATTTTATTTCATCTAGGTGTTCTTTCCAGTTTCTTTTGTTAAGGGAAGTCTGGTTGTTAGTTTTGATTTGTGAACTGAAAAAAGCTTTAAAATGTTAAAAACTGGATCATCATCTTCTTTTTTTTTAAGACATTTTTGGCTGCAACTTGTGAGATCTTAGTTCCCTGACCAGGAATTGAGCCAAGGCCCTCAACAGTGAAAGCATGGAGTCCTAACCACTGGACCACTAGGAATTTCTGGATCTGCTGCTTTTTTTCTGATTTCTCTGGAATTCTAAATTGACTGTGACCCCATAACGGAAAGAACTCCTAAGCTTAATTACAACCTGATCAATATTAAATGCAGCTTAATCTCTGTTTATAAAAAAAGATGTTTCTGACTTTAATATGAAATGATTTAATGGAAAGTGATTAATGGTCTCCTCTTTTTAGAGAATGATGTTGTACATGGCATTGATGATGCTTTAGTTATAATGGTTGTTGATAGTACTTATCTTTCACTGAGTTATTTATAATATCATTCTTAGAAAGCACCTTGTACCTCGAGATGAATGATTAGATAAAGAAGAGGTCAAGTTTTAGTCATGTTATTCAAACTGAACTCTTTTCTTTAGAATCTAGCACCTTAGATTTATATCATTCTTGGGTATTCATTGAAAAAAGATAAATTGTTGAAGTACAGTTTCTTCTGAAGTTCAGATATTTTTTATCTAGTTGAAGTTTCACCAAGCCCATAAAATGTAATCCTTATGACTGGCAGTCATAGACTTACACAGAGAAAAGGTCTTCAAAAGTTTGTAGGTTTTACACCTCAGGTAAAGTCAGTTCTTGGTTCTGAGAGCTACTGTATGATATTTTGTCTCTCTCCTACTGATACTAGGATATTTTAAAGCTTGCTTTTGCCTTGAACTTTGTTGAGTTGAACACATAATCTCTTAACCTCTCAGCTAGCTACTTCTTACTTTTCTTATAGACTATTTTTTACACTCTAGCTTTGTACAAGTACTGTGCAGAGTATTGTTATAAATGAAAAAAAAAATAAGTCCTGATTTGTTTTCACAGTAGCAAGAAATCTCCTTGGAAGATAAATAATTCTAATATACACTAGTAAAATATTGTGGGGGCATGAACAAGTGGAGGAGGCCTGGGATAGATATGCCTTCTGTGTGAAATGAGTCTGGAATTGGGGACTTTGAAGTCTAAACTGGACCACTGGCATTATGATACAGAAGAACTGCACTAAAATTTGATTCCAGACTGAAATGGGATGGAGAAAAGAAGATGCTATGTAGTGGGTACATATATATATCTCCTGGTGAGTTTATCTTTCTTCTAGTTTTATCATCTAGTTGAGAGTTGCGTCGTTCCAGTTTATAGAAACAGTTTATAGATATTGTTTGAAGTTTGCAATTTTTTACATTAAGGAACAGGGTCCCCTTGCTGTGAACCCAGCAGAGTCACTGTGTTGTGGGATGGTAGGTAGTCTTGCATGTCAGCTTTGCTCCTTTCTCAGAGACCATTGTTGGGGGACTAAGGCAGCGGTCAGGCTGTTTCAGCATCCTCCAGTGTCTCTAATCTGTGCAGTCTCCCCACTTACTCTGGAACTCACCCAGATGTGTCATCCTGTAGGTTGTTAAATATCGTCTCCCATCTTTCCCTGACTTGTCTTGTTTTTATCACCAACGTGAGAAGTTTACTGTCTGAACCCAGTTGGATATCACTGTCGGATGTCATTAACATACACACCCATTTCCCTGTCTATCCAGATTATGACTATGACCTGATTCTTGGAAAGAATCCTATCCCATTATTTTAAAATATAACCTAAACCTATATAGCAGAAACAGCTAACCACAATTTTATAGTGAAAAAACAATTGAAATTCTGTTTTCCCTCCTGAAATTTAAACAAGGCTGAGAATTCTTTTTTAGTATACAGAAGTTTCAGTTGTTGATGCTGGTATGTTCCTTAATTGGTAGCTGGTAATTCTATTGTATGAAATACTATAGAACTTCATTAGAATGCTTCTTTATTGCAAAACATTAGTTCTATATTAAGTCATATTGAGATTGTGAAAATATATTTAATTGCTACATTAAAAGCATGATATAACTTTATTTGGCAAGAAATAATTCTGCTTCCCAATTGAATGAACAGATGTTCCTTTTAAAACTTAATTAGTTAATCAAAATATGTTTATTGGGACACATTTCATAGATTATAGCACTCTTTTGGTTACTATGAAATCAGTGAAAATGTAGATGATATAAAGTACCAAGTTGTAAAATATGAAACCATAAGCTAATTTTAATGATATGGTTCATGTAAGAAGTTTATAATAGGTGTTAAAGAAGGAGGAAAATTTAATTTCTCTACATCTTTTTAATAAATTTTTTAATACCTATGGGAGAGTTGGAGGAATAACACAATGAACATCCATTTATGCTTCATTCAAATTCACCAGTTGTGAGCATTTTACCACATTTGAATTCACTTTTTCTCCCTCTTCCTCCCTCCCCACCTATTTGTTTTGTGTGTTTGGGGGGGGGGGCTGTGAATGTATATGTACATATATTTTATTTCTCTGTGTAGGTATATATACATGTAATGCTTTTTTTCCTTCTATTTCACAGTGAGCTGCAGAGGTCAAGATATTTCATTACTGATTAAGTATCTCTTAAGGTCAAGAACATTCTCCTACATAATCACTAGACTATTTTTATACTAAAATTTTAAACTCTGATTTAATGTTATCATCAACGACATAGTCCAGTTAAAATTTTTTTTCATTTGTACTGCCTGTCCTTTTTGTTTGTTTGTTTGAGCTTGGAACTTTCAAAGAAGGACTTCATCCCTCTGTATATTGTGAAAACAAAGTAAAACTTTTAAAACTTTCTCAGCGAAATCTCATTGCAAATCTGTGTTGTTGGGATTTCTGTGGTTTAAAAACACTTCTTGTAAGCCCTGCAGGAAGGATTGATTTCTGCTATTTATTGCTTTAATCATCTTAGTGTATATTTATGGGTCTACTTAGAATATTTCATCGTTATCTCTCTGGTGAAACAGTTGTTGGTTAGACTACGCTGCTAATGTTGATCAGGTTCATGATATTTAATTCTTCTGTGGGCTGTACATTTTCACCTGCTACTTGCTCTCAGACTGAATATTTAGCAACATTTTCTGCAGTGTAACTTTGGTTACAGGAAAAATTCCATGAGAGAGTGAGTGAATCAATTAACAATTTAGAAAAGTAAATCGGAATACAACTCTGGCTGCTTCATAATCATATGAAAATATCAAAGTAATTTTGTTTAGCTGGGGAAAAAGCAATGAAGAAATAAGTGAGTTTGGCAAAGTATAAAATTTTGAGAGGCCCACGGTGATAGGAAGGCCTTTGTGTTTAACCCTGTTTATCTTTGTGTGAGATAAATGTGAAGGAACACAGGACTGTTTAAGAGATGGAAAAAAACTGCAGAGGGTAGGTAGAGTTGTTGGAGAGACAAGGAGGCAGTATTAGGATATTGTTGGACACTGGCAGATGGGAAAGGAGAGGAGAGGAGAGTGTTAAATTTTGAAGTATAAATGTGGGCTTGGGTGGTTAGGAAAGAGACTAGTTTAGGGATTTGCTGAGTGGGAAACTCATAGACTGAGACCCAATTGCTGCAGGTGGTTTCAAGATAAAGACTTGGGAGAAGGAGCGGGTGGGATGATGTGGGAGAATAGCAATGAAACATGAACATTACCTTATGTAAAATAGATAACCAGTGTGAGTTTGATGCGTGAAGCAGGGCACCTAAAACCAGTGCTCTGTGACAACCTAGAGGGATGGGGTGGGGAGGGAGGCTGGGAGGGGGCTTCAGGATGGACGGGACGCATGAATATACCTATGGGTGATTCATGTTGATGTATGGCAGAAACCATCAAAATATTGTAAAGTAATTATCCCCCAATTAAATAAATTAAAAAAAATAATAAAAAAAGAGGGGCTGGTTTTCCAAAATCTTCAGGCAGAGTGTATTGGCTTGCAGGACCTAAAAGGCTCTGAAAGGGCTCATGTGTGAGTCACGCCGTTCACCTGTACCTTTGATAGACAGTGTTTGTCGAACCTGTTCTCCTGACATCTTTGCCTTCTAGGATCCAGCAGACTTGACCTCAGGACAGTTTTCTGCCTGTGCCCACATCAGACCCGTGTGGTATCTGGGTCGAGGGGATAGCCAAGGGAGGAACTCAGCTCCAGAGGCTTAGGCTTCCAAGGGGAAGCCAGACTCCCTCCCGTCACACCTGGGAGAGGCGAAGTAAAAAGTGACTGAGTGGCAGGTTGCATGGCCTTATCACATCACAGCATCACATGCTCAGCCAGCCTGCATCTCTGCCTCTATCACTTGGGGAAAAAAGTTAATATTGTTGCTTGCTTGTAGAGATTTCTTTTTCTTTGCAGGAAGTGGAATGGGAGGTTTCTTTCCCATATTTCATTCACATTTTTTAGCTAAAAAAATTTTTATAGACGGTTTGCTTGGAAAACTTGGGACTGGATGTTCAGGGAAAGAGTCATCATCTTCAGCTATGGAAGAAGAGTTTGAGAGTTATTTGGATGTCTTTACCGCTGCTAGCATACATTCCTGTTTGCCCAGGACCTTGAGAGGAGTAGCTACTCACTTATTCCTCATGGATTACCAAGCCATGCCAACTGCTCTATTCCCAAACCAGCTACTAAATGAAACAGGACTGTGCTATTACATGACTCATCCTCCCTGAGTGTTTTCCCCCTGTATTTCAGATTTATAATGCTGTGATGTGGAAGAGGTTCAGGATTTCCATTCCTGCTCTTCTCTTTCTGGCCAAGCTCATGATCCCTGCCAGTTCCATCCTTTCCTTCATCTGCCTGCAATTTTGGTTTGAGTTCTGGACTCTCTGGGAGTTTATAGAACAGAGTCATTGAGACTCTCTTTTTCCAAATGGGACAAGTGTTTTAATTGAGGTCAGGCCAACACCTACTGTGACAGAATCTTCCCCTCACCCCCACTGGCACAGGGAGAGAACTCACAGAGGAGAAGAATGGTGTGAAACTGTGTCTCCAAACAGCGTCCACCGGGATGAAGCTAATGCCCAGTTGGAGACACAACACAGCGACTCTCCTGCCAGGCTCTGTTGTTCTGCTTGGTCCCAAGCCAGATGGCAGCTTGGTGGGTGAACTGTTGGCTCTGGCCTTCCCCTGGGCCCCCTCAGGTCTGGGATAAAATGCCCAGCTGTCCCTTCCCTTGCAGGAGTTACTTTGTGGAAACAGTAACTATCCTCACTGTTACTTAACATTTACATCATTTTTTTTTTAAACTCTGTAATTGCTATGCTACCAATGCTGTTTTATTGGTAGTATGAAAGCTTTAAATTACTTGCTAAAATTCAAGAATGGAATCCATTTCGTACCAGACTATTTAAGTATTAAAACAGTTCTGGCATGAGCATTATAGGGGAAGTGAGAGGGTCTCAGTTAGATTAAACTAGTGTAGTTCATGTACTATATTTAGTTATTTTGATCACTAGAAATACTTCTACTGAGATTTGCTTTAATTAGTTTTAGTACCTTTTACTTTTTAGCCATTTTCTGACATCTGTAAGACAGACGTGAGCATCCAAGGTCTTAAGTTGAAATATATCCACTGCATGTGCTGGTACTTATGTTTTTGTGCCTGGATTGTATTATAGTATTAATTACTCCTTATCTCAGTAATGGTAGTGTCATTTACAGCTGTTATGAAAAGTTTTCAGTCCTCAAATAAAGTTGGAGGTATATGAAAAATTCAAGAAGGAATTCTGGAAAAGGAGAAAAGACCTTGGTCATTTCACAGAGCTTCAACTGTATAGAGACAGTAAAGAATTTGCCTGCAAATGCAGGAGACACAGGATATGAGGGTTTGACCCCTGGGTTGGGGAGATTCCCTGAGAAGGAAATGGCAACCCACTCCAGTATTCTTGCTTGGAGAATTTCATGGACAGGGGAGCCTGGCTACAGCCTGTGGGGTCGCATGGAGTCAGACACAACTGAGTGACTTACACTTGCTTTCTATGACTAGGATGCATTATTTGTACCATTCTTAACAATTGCATTTTATTTAATTTTTGCTTTTAAAAATATTTTTGAAAAGAAACAAAAGAGCCCAAGGACTTTATTGATAATATTTCTTTTCTTAAAATCTTTATTGAATTTTAGTTACAATATTGCTTGATTTATGTTTTGGTTTTTCGGCCCTGAAGCATGTGAGGTCTTAGCTCTCCGACTAGGGATTGAACCCCTGCATTGGAAGGCAGAGTCTTAACCACTGAACCACCATGAATGTCCCCACTGATACTATTTCTGAAGCTCATCAGTTGTTGTTCTTCAGGCTTAGTTGTATCCGACTCTTTGAGACCCGATGGACTGCAGCACACCAGGCATCCGTGTCCTCTTTCTAGATGTTTCTAGATAAGGCCAGATTACTTTGGTAGACTGGGAAGAAAACAGTTTTTCTGCCAGCCCATGCTGGAGTCTCTTGTTCACCACTGGATTTGCAGCTCACGGAAATATCCTGATTTCCTGAGGTTCCAGTTACAGCCTGAGTCACATTTCTTAAGACACCAATGCTATAGATAAATTATGATTATCCTACAAATGCCCCCTCCACCATAATGTAACTGAAATGATGCAACTAATATTGTTGATGTCATTAGAAAAATAATGATTTCCTGCCTTCCTCATAGGATTTTATGAAATGAAATGAGTTAGTAGATTCGAAAGTGTTTTTTAACATTATAATGAATAACATAAATATATACGCCTCAATAACGAGGCATTATAATTGTGGCTATTGATGTTATTACAGTTAGTTTTCTGTTACTTTTATCATTCAGTTCAGTTCAGTCGCTCAGTCGTGTCTGACACTTTGTGACCCCATGAACCGCAGCACGCCAGGTCTCCCTGTCCATCACCAACTCCTGGAGTCCACCTAAACCCATGTCCATTGAGTCGGTGATGCCATCCAACCATCTCATCCTCTGTCAACCCCTTCTCCTCCTGCCCTCAATCTTTCCCAGCATCAGTGTCTTTTCAAATGAGTCAGCTCTTTGAATCAGGTGGGCAAGTATTGGTGTTTCAGCTTCAACATCAGTCCTTCCAATTAACACCCAGGACTGATCTCTCTAGAATGGACTGGTTGGATCTCCTGGCAGTCCAAGGGACTCTCAAGAGTCTTCTTCAATACCATAGTTCAAAAGCATCAATTCTTCGGCACTCTCACATCCATACATGACCACTGGAAAAACCATAGCCTTGACTAGATGGACCTTGGTTGACAAAGTAATGTCTTTGCTTTTCAATATGCTGTCTATGTTGGTCATAATTTTCCTTCCAAGGAGTAAGCATCTGTTAATTTCATGGCTGCAATCACTATCTGCAGTGATTTTGGAGCCCAGGAAAATAAAGTCAGCCACTGTTTCCACTGTTTCCCCATCTATTTGCCATGAGGTGATCTTTTATCATTACTGACATCGATATTATTAATATCTTTGATGTTGGAGCATAATTTCTCAGGCCCATCTCTTTTACTTCCTAACAAACTTATCAGGAAAGGAAAGGTAATTTATAATATATAATTGGGGATTTTTTTCCTTTTCTTAAGAGAATCTGAGATTCAGTAGAATGATATTTCTCGTTCCAGGCCCCTGAATTTTTTTCCCCCACACACTTTACTGATATATAATTGGAAAATAAAATGGTATATATTTGAAATGTACAGTGTGGTGGCTTGATACACTTAGGTGTTGTGAAATGATTGCTAGAGTCAATTACTATATCTGCCACCTCTCACAGTTACCTTTTTTTTGGGATACTTCCGATTTACTGTCTTAGCAAATTTCAAATATATAATACAGTATTCTTAACTCTAAGTACTGTGCTATTGGATCCCCAGAAACTATTCATCTTATAACTGAAAGTTTGTACTCTTCAACCGGTGTCTTCCCCAATGGATCTGTGGTAAAGAAGCCACCTGCATTACAGGAGACGTGGGTTTGGTCCCTGGGCCAGGAAGATTCTCTGGAAGAGGAAATGGCAACCCCCCACTCTAGTATTCTTGCCTGGAGAATCCCATGGACAGAGGAGCCTGGAGGATGACAGTCCATGGTGTCACAAAGAGTCAGACATGACTGTGTGCACATGTACACACACACACACACACACACACACACACACACACACACACACACACACACACACACACACACACACACACACACACACACACACACACACACACACACAGTGGTTCTTACTTGATGTCAAGCACCATTGCTGCTGGTTTTGCGTTAACTGTGTGCCTCACACTGGTAACTGGGTTTCTGTGTTGCTTGTTTGACAAAACCCTCAGCTGCACCCCAGGCTGAGTCACTGATTTCCCATGTTGACTCTTAGTCTTGGCCTTAAAGACCTGGGCAGAATCCCTTAATGCTTCTTTGATTTCCTAAATTTAGCTGACCCTCTGCTCTCCTTCCACATGCTTCAGTTTTCAATCTTGCCTGAGTCTCAGGTTATTCATCAGCAATCTAGATAACACATAACATGTTGTCTGAACTATGGCATACATGGGATTTGGTAGGATTAGTGCTAGCATGAAGAGAATGTGTTGGAAGGTCACAGAGGAGAAAGGAGAAATGATGTGAACACAGCATAAAGGTATTAAGGGACAGGTACACATTTCTTCATCCACAGGGTGTGCATTTTATAAAGGCAAAAAATGTCCTTTTGTTTACTGCTGTATTGCTAGTGTCTGAAAAAGTGCCCAACATCTAACCTGTCCAGTAAATATTTATTGAATGGGCATTTGGAGGACATACTGAATTGACTGGTTTGAGTGAAAAACACTTTAAAGTGAATTTTAAAGACTGGGATCATCCTAGCGTGGTTGACTGCCATCGTTTCATATATTGGATTAGCCAGAAAGTTCAGGTTTTTCATAATACCTTATAGAAAAACCCAAATGAAGTTTTTGGCCAACCAGCATTTTTGCTGAGTCAGTAAGTATTGGGGTTATTGAAGTTGGGGGCTTCCCTGGTGGCTCAGATGGTAAAGAATCTGCCTGCAATTCAGAAGACCCGAGTTTGATCCCTGGGTTGGGAAGATCCCCTGGAGAAGGGAATGGCTACCCACTCCAGTATTCTTGTCTGCAGAATTCCATGATCAGAGGAACCTGGCCGGCTACAGTCTGTGGGGTCACAAAGAATCAGACGTGACTGAGCAACTAACAGTGGAATTGAGGCTGGAATGCTGAAACTGAAAATGTAGAATCTCAAATGCTGAGACAAGGACTTGGTTTTTATTATGACAATGAAACAAGCAGAGTTCTGGATCTTATTGTTTGTTTTTGATATCTAATGTGATCATTTTGTTCTCTGTGTGTGCTTATTTGATCTGAGGAGTTGAGGAAGAATATCCTTTTGATATCAAGAAAAAGAAGAGATATTTTTTATATAAGATGCTCTTTCTTTGAGTTAAAGTCCAATATCTGACTAATGGACATGTTTCTAAAAAATGCTTTTGAAACTTGCTTGAATGGATAGCCCACATGTTTTTATACCTCAATAGCAGAAGTATATTTCTATTCAGTATTCTGTGAATAATTGCTGTGGTTTCAAGTACTCAACAAAGTGAGGAAAGGCATCCACTAGTTTCATTCTTTTTTTGAAAATTTTGGCTGTGTTGGGTCTTCATTGTAGCATGTGGGCTTTTTATTGCAGTGTGCAGGCTTCTCTAGTTGTGGTGCATGGGCTTAGTTGCCCTGTAGCACATGGGATCTTAGTTCCCCGATCAGGATCAAACCCCTGTCCCCTGCATGGATTGGAAGGGAGAGTCTTAACCACTGGACAACCAGGGAAGTCCCCCACTCTTCCCCTTCTTGCTTGTTTTGGCACCCTGTGGTGTTGAGTAGTTATTTATCGCTTGAGGTTCCTTGACTCTGGGTGACAGGCTGTCAGATTCACCTCTTCGTCTACCATTGTCTCTGGACTCTGACATGGACCATGTTAGGTCATAGATATATATATTTTTAAACACTGCTACTCTGGGGAAGTAAACCCTATTCAGATGATAAACCAAATGATCTCATTGAAAAAGTGTTAGTTGCTCAGTCGTGTCCGACTCTTTGCAACTCCATGAACTGTAGCCCGCCAGGCTCCTCTGTCCATGAAATACTCCAGGCAAGAATATTGGAGTGGGTTGCCATTCCCTTCTCCAGGGGATCTTCCTGACCCAGGGATTGAACCCAGGTACCTTGTATTGCCCTCTGAGCCACTGGGGAAGGAGAACTTATCTTGATAGTAACACTTAGAGGAGTTTCATTTTCGGTTTTGTCTTCATTGGGTATTTGGACTGCTGCTTATCAAATCAAATTACCCCTGATTGTAATAAACAGTTTCATGTATAGGTAGAGATTTTGCCTCTGTGTGTGTCTGCCATAGGACAGACTATAAAGCCAGGCTTACTAATCAAGGGCAGTGGCTTCTGCCAGCTATGAATAAAACTGGAGTTGGAATTAGGGCAGTGATGTGACAAACACATTGAGCACCAGAGTGGCAGGTGTGTCCTCTACAGGGTGGAGATCACTGTAGCTCTTGGCTCCCTGCTTTCACCTTACCTTTATCCAAGCACCCAGCATGTTTAGAAAGATAGCATCCAATTCTCTGGGCAGTCTTCCTCAGCAGGAGGAAATAGGAAAATTATCATTTGAAGTCACTGGACATAGGAGACAAAAGGCAAAAGGCTTGGCGGCTTCTGCAGTGTCAGTTCCATATGGTTCGAGATTCATTTTTCTTAGGTGAATTATTATAGTCAGTCTAGATTTTGTTTACACATAAGAAACTAATTCTTTTTAGGCTTACTGGTATATGGGAGCATCACTCAAATCTTGGAAACCAATCTGGGCAAACCTAGAGGATAAATAGGAAAGTAACCATTTATAATCTCAGCATACAGAGACAGTCGCATCTGATTTTAATGATGAACAATATATATCTTTTTTTTCATCTGTGTTGGGTCTTAGTTGCAGCACACAGGATATTTGTTGCGCCATGCAGGCTCTTCCACTATGGCCCGTGGGCTTAGTTGCCCAGTGGTATGTGGCATGTTAGTTCCCCGATCAGGGGTTGAACCCTCATCCCCTGCATTGCAAAGCAGATTCTTAACCACTGGACTATCAGGGAAATCCCTATATGTTGTTTCAATGAGGATAATTTGTCTTCCCACTGTTACCACTCTCATGATTGTTGTCATCATCACCATCAAATATTTATGATTCACTTCCTTGCTATAATCACAGCAAGTTCCAGGAAGAGTAGAGAAGATAAATAAATGGAAGATGTGGTTTCTTCTTTTAAAGAGATAATTTTCCATTTTTTATTTTTAGTCGCTAAGTCGTGTCTGACTCTTTGCAACCTCATGGACTGTAGCCTGCCAGGCTCCTTTGTTTATGGGATTTTCCAGGCAAGAATAGTGGAGTGGGTTGCCATTTTCTTCTCCAGGGGATCTCCCCAGCCCAGGAGGACTGAACATATGTTCTGGAAAAATAAAATTATGGTATATGATTTATTCATTCAATAGATGATTATTGAACTCCCTTATGTGCCAGACACTGTACTCAGTATTTGAGAAATAAATGTTCAATCAGATGTAGTTTCTGCCCTTGAGTTTACTGACCAGGGGAGGTGAAAGACACTCAGTAAGAATTTCAATAACTCATAATGTGTGAATTCTCAGTGAGGTGCCACAGAAAGCTAGGGCTATAGGAAGATATTGTATTAACAGATACACTGAATAACATATTGGACAGAATGAAAGCATTCTTTAAAGTCCTTCTTTCTTATGTCGTCCTTCAATGAGAGCCTTCAATGAGAGCCTGGGGCTCTCCTTAAATAGTCAAGTAGTGGATGTGTTCTGTCAGTACATTACATCCTGCTCTTCCAAAAAAACACAAGGATGGAGCTGGAGAAATTGTGTTAAATGGGCCTTAAATTCTCTCTAGTATCATATGTCTTAATATTTGCTTTCGTTAGAGGAGTTTAACATCAACGTTGACAAGTGCATAAAATGCTGATGTTTTGTGCTGTGGATTGCAGACAAGACATTGTATGTTTTTTTACTGCAAGTTGCCAGGTGTCAAGGTTACCATTTCAGTGTGAAATCTGTGAAGCCTGATCTTGATTTGTTTCTTGTCAATGGATATTTCTGCCTCTCCCAGGAGGGAACTTGAATGAAGGAGAAAAGGCTTAGGTCCAGTATGCCTTGCATATTAACATTTTGTCTTCACCTGCCAAGAAAAGGAAAGATATTCCCATTTAAATGCAGAGTTCCAAAGAATAGCTAGGAGAGATAAGAAAGCCTTCCTCAATGATCAATGCAAAGAAATAGAGGAAAACAACAGAATGGGAAAGACTAGAGATCTCTTCAAGAAAATTAGAGATACCAAGGGAACATTTCATTCAAAAATGGGCTCAATAAAGGACAGAAATGGTATGGACCTAACAGAAGCAGAAGATATTAAGAAGAGGTGGCAAGAATGCACAGAAGAACTGTACAAAAAAGATCTTCATGACCCAGATAATCACAATGGTGTGATCACTCACCTAGACCCAGACATCCTGGAATGTGAAGTCAAGTGGGCCTTAGAAAGCATCACTACCGAACAAAGCTAGAGGATGTGATGGAATTCCAGTTGAGCTATTTCATATCCTGAAAGATGATGCTGTGAAAGTGTTGCACTCAATATGCCAGCAAATTTGGAAAACTCAGCAGTGGCCACAGGACTGGAAAAGGTCCGTTTTCATTCCAATCCCAAAGAAAGGCAATGCCAAAGAATGCTCACACTACTGCACAATTACACTCATCTCTCACGCTAGTAAAGTAATGCTCAAAATTCTCCAAGCCAGGCTTCAGCAATACATGAACCGAGAACTTCCAGATGTTCAAGCTGGTTTTAGAAAAGGCAGAGGAACCAGAGATCAAATTGCCAACATCCTCTGGGTCATTGAAAAAGCAAAAGAGTTCCAGAAAAACATCAATTTCTGCTTTATTGACTGTGCCAAAGCCTTCAACTGTGTGGATCACAATAAACTGTGGAAAATTCTGAAGGAGATGGGAATACCAGACCACCTGACCTGCTTCTTGAGAAACCTGTATGTAGGTCAGGAAGCAACAGTTAGAACTGGACATGGAACCACAGACTGGTTCCAAATAGGAAAAGAAGTACATCAAGGCTGTATTTTGTCACCCTGCTTATTTAACTTATATGCAGAGTACATCATGAGAAACGCTGGGCTGGAAGAAGCACAAGCTGGAATCAAGATTGCTGGGAGAAATATCAATAACTTCAGATATGCAGATGACACCACCCTTATGGAAGAAAGTGAAGAGGAACTAAAGAGCCTCTTGATGAAAATGAAAGAGGAGAGTGAAAAAGTTGGCGTAAAGCTCAACAGTCAGAAAACTAAGATCATGGCATCTGGTCCCATTACCTCATGGGAAATAGATGGGGAGACAGTGGAAACAGTGTCAGACTTTATTTTTGGGGGGCTCCAAAATCACATGGCTACAGATGGTGACTGTAGCCATGAAATTAAAAGACGCTTACTCCTTGGAAGGAAAATATGGCCAACCTAGATAGCATATTAAAAAGCAGAGACATTACTTTGCCAACAAAGGTCCATCTGGTCAAGGCTATGGTTTTGCCAGTGGTCATGTATGGATGTGAGAGTTGGACTATGAAGAAAGCTGAGTGCCGAAGAATTGATGCTTTTGAACTGTGGTGTTGGAGAAGACTCTTGGGAGTCCCTTGGACTGCAAGGAGATCCAACCAGTCCATCCTGAAGGAGATAAGTCCTGGGTGTTCATTGGAAGGACTGATGCTGAAGCTGAAACTTCAATACTTTGGCCACCTCATGTGAAGAGCTGACTCATTGGAAAAGACCCTGCTGCTGGGAGGGATTGGGGACTGGAGGAGAAAGGGACGACAGAGGATGAGATGGCTGGATGGCATCACCAACTCAATGAACATGAGTTTGAGTAAACTCCGGGAGTTGGTGATGGACAAGGAGGCCTGGTGTGCTGCAATTCATGGGGTCGCAAAGAGTTGGACACGACTGAGCGACTGAACTGAACTGCCAAGAAACTTGTTGCAGAATAGAATTTTATATCTAATTATTCCATTTAAACCAACATGTTATATTTTGTTTATATCTGGTGAAAGAAAAGAGAACTTGTTTGTTGTTTTTTTAGTCACTAGGTCATGTCTGATTCTTTGCAACCCCATGGACTGTAGCCCGCCAGGCTCCTCTGTCCATGGGATATCCAAGGCAAGAATATTGGAGTGGGTTGCCATTTTCTTCTCCAAGGTACTTATGTGTACCTTATTTGAATTGTTCAGTTCCCCAATGAAAAACACCAACAGAGCTGTGGAAATTCTCTCCCAGGAGATCTTCCAGGAAAGGTGTTCAGATACTTAACTGCCTGAAATTGTTTGTGTAGAGTTTTGTGTGTCCTACTTAAAAAAGCAAGATGTCTGAAAATCCAGACTTAGGAAATTGGTATCATTAAGGATGATTTTTCTCTTACTAATCCTACTCACTTTTGTTTTCTTACTAGGTGGTATATATTTGATAATAAACACAACTGTGAGTATTCGATTTAAGAATATTGTTATATAATATCTTAATTTGTATCTGTGAAGCATTTTGCAGTTTTCAAAAACACTTTTACATTATTGTATCACTGGAACCTCAGAGGTCTTATATAGTAGAGGAGGCTGGTGTTATGATTATCCTCATTTTGCTGATGAGAAATCTGAGGATGAAAGGTGATAAGACTTGCCTGTGGCTATGAGTTATTAAGTGGTGGGGTTTGGCACAAGCCTTTTGCTAGTAAATTCTTTGCTCTTTTTAGTATGTGTGTGTGTGTGTGTGTGTGTACATGCATGTTAGCCACCCAGTCATGTCTGACTCTTTGCAACCCCAAGGACTGTAGCCCCCCAGGCTCCTCTGTCTGTGAAATTCTCCAGACAAGAATACTGGAGTAGGCAGCCATTCCCTTCTCCAGGGAATCTTCTGACCCAGCGACTGAACCCTGGTCTCCTGCGCTGCAGGCAGACTCTTTACCAAGTGAGCCGCCAAGGAAGCCCTTTAGTGTGTATATGAAGCACTAGTTCTGTTTCTGTGTCAGAATCAGGTCAACACAGATTCTAGAGACCTGGATGATATCTCTGGGCCATTGATTTCTTTTTTCTGGCAACTGAATGACCACTTGGGGATGTGAAAATACGTTTGGAGCGCCTCCCAAATTATTATTTCATCAGTTTCTTACCAGTGCAGCCTTGTAGCTGGTAATTGGGAGTTCTCAGGTCAGTTCACAAAAATAATTTCCCTTGTCAAATGACTGAATTGATATTACTGGAACTAACTTGCTTCTCATAAAATAACATGGTTTAATGTTAAAAATAGGTTGAGTTTCTAGGAAACAGTTGGTTAATGTACTAAGATTAAGAACTTTCACATGACCACATTAGCTATATACAATATCCAGTTCGGTTCAGCAATGATAAATTAGACTGTACAGTTTGGAGGACCAAAATAAAATTAGTTCATTAACTACTGAGTCCTTATATTGGAGCCACAGCCTGTGTAGACTGAGTTTTAGAGTTAACAGGGCCAAATATGTTCAGCAAAGAAAGTTCCTAGGAAGGAAAAAGAGGATTGCCATTGAGGGTTACTCGTTTCAGTACTATTTCCTATATTGAAATAATTTTATCTTGTAGTTCTAGTTTAGGAAGTTCATTTTTTCCCCCAAGTATTTACTGCATACAAAATATGTGGTGACTGTTGAGAATTTGCTAATGTTAGAAAAGGACAAAGAAAAAAAAAATCCCTGGTATGCCTTCTGTTTGAGAATGTCTTTAATGAGAGGAGAGGGTGACATCATTTTAGGAAAAGGAATTGTCTGTAGGGCACTGGAGGGACTGACAAAACTCAGGAGCATGAGAGTAGCTTGTGGTCAGAGCATATGCCTTGGGTGACAATTGTAGATGAGGTTGATTAGCTAAGTTTTGGCGTGGTGGACCATGAATTCCAGTATAAAAGGTTTGTTGTTCTCATGGTAAGGGACTGCATTACTCTTCTACTCCAGGACTCATGTTTTCCAGGTAAGAAAACCTATTTGAGTTACTCAAATGAGTTAGTGGAGGAATTGAGGCTGAAATCCAGGCTGCTTGATTATTAAACTAATTTTGTTTTTATTAAGTGACCTCATATGTTGCCACTGGACAGCAGAATAGAAGCAGTGCTTTTTCCTTTTAATATGTTTTTTTTTTTTTGGCTGCACTGCATGGCTTGTGGAACTTCCTGGACCAGGAATAGAACCTTTGCCCCCTGCAGTGGAAACGTGGCATCTTAACCATTGGACCACTGGGGAAGTCCACAGTGTTTTTTAAGAGTTAATTATTTTCTCAATCTTATAAAAAGGTTTAGATGAGGAAATGGTCTGTTTTAGGAAGACCAGTTAAGCTTATTTTGATCATGAGGTGATGCTGAGTGGAAGATGGAGGAGCCAGTAACAACTAGATGATGTTCAAGCTGGGTGATGACGAGAAAGGAAGTGCCCTTAAAGTAAAGGAGGATATTTGAAGAGTAACCTTGTTTTGTGGGGAAGAGCAGGTTCAGTGTTGAATAAATTAGGACATAAAGGAGAAATGTTTTATTAGGTAGGCAAGAATATGGGGCTGGGGGCGGGGAAGAGTAGGAGATGAAGATATCAAGTTTGGGATGGACATGTGCACACTGCTATATTTAAAATGGAGAAGTGAACAAGAACCTATTGTAGAGCACAGGGAACTCAATGTCATGTGGCAGCCTGGATGGGAAGGGAGTTTGGGGAGAATGGATACATGTATATGTATGGTTGAGTCTCTTTGTTGTCCACCTGAAACTGCTACACCATTGTTAAATCGTAAAACAAAAAGTTAAAGAATATGGGGCTGATACTATAGATGTTAAATTTTACTTTACAGATAATGAGGATTGACCTGTCGGACAGCACGTATTATAGGACTAATCTCTCCACACAGAACAGTTGACGGCAGTTTAATTCTAGAAAATCTTCCTAGGACTGTTGTATCAAGAAAAAAAAATCTGTTAGATGAGCTGCTGAGTGAAATAGCTGGTTCATTGACTGGTGTGGATTGGCTCACCTCAGAAAGACCTTTATAGGTCTGACTGTATGATGCTTCTTTTCCTCCAATAAAATTACTAGTTGGATATGCAACCCCATGTAAAAACTACATGTTACATTAAATGGTGAATTCTTCAGCCATTGCTAGAGTGGCTTTGCAATACTTTATGATATGATCACATGTTTTATCATGATTGTAATTCAGGTTAATAGCAGTTAACTAGTTTTATTTGGCAATGTATTTGCCCTAGTCGTTGATCGTTTGTTGTTTTTAAACTTATGTGTATCACTGAAACCAAATAGGATAGCTGGTGACGTTTCTACTAAAAGGTAGTGACCTGGAGCTATTATCTATTAATAAATGGCTCATGAAAAATTTAAAGAGAGGGCCAGTATCTTTGTTTACCTTCTCTTTGTGTATTTCTAAGGCTTTTCAACATATTTATTAATTTTATATTTTACTAACCAATGTATTTATTAATTTTATTTTTTATTAACCAGTTTACTTAAATTCTTGGTTCTAGGTACTTCCCATAACCTATGTTCCAGCATTTATCACACTGTGTTGTCATTATCTGCCTAGGTTTGAAACCAAGCTTCATGCTTTGCTGTTGTTGAGTCACTGAGTCGTGACCGATTCTCTCCCAACCCCATGGACTGTTACCCGCCAGGCTCCTCTGTCCGTGGTATTTTCCAGCAAGAATGTTGGAGCAGGTTGGCTATTTCTTGCTCCAGGGGATCTTCCTGACCCAGGAATTGAACCTGTGACTCCTATCACGTCTCCTGCGTTGCAGGCGGGTTCTTTTACCACTGAGCCAGCTTGGGCTTCCCTGGTGCTTAGTAGCTGCAAGATATTCAAATTCCCCATGTTTCCATATTCTCATATCTAAGATAGGACAGTATTTTCTTTATATCATGGGCTCATTGTGAGAATTAAATCATCAAATATGTCAAATACTTAAACAGCCTGGCACATTACAAGCTCTTAGGTGTTAGCTCTTGCTACCATTACTGAGCTGTTTCACTTTCTCTCCTGTTCATTCTTATATGCCCTGGACCTAGAACTGTCTGCTTCCAAGAAGACTTTCAAGGATGAATTAAATAAGGAAGGGGGCTGGGAAGGTATTCCAGGACACCTCATGGCAGGGATCAGGAAGAGGCCAGCTCTTTTTTCACAAGTGCTGTCCTAGGTGGCTCTGTGGTAAAGAACCTACCTGCCAATGCAGGAAACGTGGGTTTGATCCCTGATCCAGGAAGATCCCCTGGAGAAGGAAAAGACAACACACCCCAGTATTCTTGTCTGGAAATTCCCACGGACAGAAGAACCTGGCGGGCTACAGTC